>NC_085137.1:291182698-291304982 GCF_035046485.1 Aedes albopictus
TCATGTATTCTATTTATTCTGCTTCCATCATCATTTTAAACAATGAATCCAAAATCGTTTGACACCGATTTTCTCCGAATTATATAGAAACACTTTTGACACACATTTAACATTTCTGCCATCTGGAAGTACTCCGTGGATTCTGCCAACAAATCTCCCTAAATGTATACCCATAACTTCTTTTGAAAAGCAGTGTTTACCTAATATTGTAAAAATATCAGCGATTTATAGTTATAAGATTTCAATGAGATCAATACGATCAGTTGAAAGTATTCAAATAAATAAATAAATAAATTTTATAGGATACACTTCCGGGGATTCGAGTAATGCTTTCAGAAAGTCGCATTTTTTCGGTAAACCTTCGAACATTTCTTCACAGATTCCGTTGAAGACTCTTCTGAGGATTCTACTGATATATTCAGACAATCTGTTAGAAATTTCTTAAGGGATTCCATCATATAGTCTCTCAGGAGTTTTATTTGCCAACTACCATATGTATTTATTTTGTAAAATTAGCTATATTTTCTGGTGTTGTACTCACTCTTTAGATTTTTATTTTAATGCTGCCTAAAGCTCCTTCAAAACTGTACAGAAGCGGATAGATACGATTTCGCTCTAAATTCTGTCAGGCATTTTTCAAGAATTACCTTCTTGGCTTCTGCCAAAGGAATCAAATTTAAGAGCTCTAGCAGCAATTATATAGAGTTCTACTAAGAATATCATCAGAATTCCTTCAGAAACTGATATTTTTTTCAAACGAACAAAATCTTGGCCGGAAGCAATATCTGTTAAGTGTTGATTTGTCAGTCTTGACAAAAATAATACACTATTTATTTATTTTATTTTATTTTGTCCGACGGTTCCGTCCGCTTCTGACCTTCTTCTGGGACTCATTAGTTACAGTGTTCTCGTTCAGTAAGTTTCGGTAGAACCTGTAACTGTAGTTTTTGGTTCGAATTTTTCTGCACAATCGCAGCCAATTTGCATGCCCTATCGGGGGAAGCCCGTTCCAAAATTTAGCCCTCTGGAATTTAGAACCTACTTCGAAAACGATCACCATTGCTTCGAACCAAAACGACAGTTACAGGTTCTACCAAACCATACTAGACGTAACTTTTGAGTCCCTGAAGAAGGTCCTAAACGGATCGAAACGTCGGACAAAATTAAATAATGTTTTGTTTCTGCCAAGTCTGACAAGCCACCACGAAACAGTTTCGTAAAGCAGTGGAACACACTAACGGAAGCAACAACTGCAGGTATTCCGAGTTCTTCAGGCATTTGTAGACGGCCTTCAATTAGGCCTTCATAGACTGTTTCGGTATTTTAGCTAGAATTCTGCTCTCAGGATTTTCCCCAAAAAGTCCTTTGGGAAATCTTTCAAAAATCTGAAAGTTTCGCCTGAAGAAGTATGTAGATTTCAGATTTTTTTTCATATGAATTTATCGAGACTCATCAGAAACTACTAAATTCCTGAGAGACATCTAAAAAAAAAACAGCATGCAATGATAGGACTTGCAATCAATAATGTAGTAAAGCCACCATAAATATTTTTCCCGGTGCCTTTTACAATTTCCCGTGTAATTCCCGTATTTTTCCCGGAGATTTTGAATTCCCGGCTTTTTCCCGGTTTTCCCGTATTTCCCGGATGGATGGACACCCTGCTATTTAAACTTGGGGACATTTTTGATGCTGGGTCATTAGGCCGAAGGTCATCAGGCCGAATGGTCATTAGGCCGAATGGTCATTAGGCCGAATGGTCATTAGGCCGAATGGTCTTCAGGACGAATTAAAAGTTAGCCGTTGTTTTTACCTTTTCCAACCATTTTTTGCCAAAATCTAGTTTAACAATGAAACTAGAAAGAATAGCCTGTTTTAAAGAAGGAAAAATTTATGAATTCAATATCAGCAGTTTCAGCGCCAAAAACTATTTTAGCAATGATACTAGAAAGAACAGCCTATATTTAAAAGAAGGAAAAATTCATGGGTAAAATATCAGTAGATTCAGCATCAATAAAGTATCTTCGTGCCTGTCACACGATACACACACGCAAAATGGTCATTTGCAGAGGAAGCTCTCAGTTAATAACTGTGGAAATGTTCATAGAACACTAAGCTGAGAAGCAGGCTTTGTCTCAGTGGGGACGTAACGGCAAGAAGAAGACCCAATGACCATTCGGCCTAATGACCATTCGGCCTAATGACCTTTCGGCCTAATGACCATTCGGCCTAATGACCTTCGGCCGAATGGCCTTCGGCCTAATGACCTTCGGCCGAATGGCCTGACACCGTAGTGGAAGTAGTGAACATAACTCAATCAATTTAATACAAATCAAAACTCTCGTAGTTTCATGTCGGCTGTCAAAATTTCAGCCAAATCGGTTTACTAGACACCGAGTACCATACCGTTAAACTTGGCCATTTTGTATGAAATAGGACCGGTGGTCTTATTGTTTTGTCCAACACTGTATAACTAATGAAACTAGCTTATAGCCGCCAAAAATGTGGCTGTCAGTGCAATGAGTTATCGTTAGCTTCCCAGTCTTGTTAGTAGTTAGGGTGCCTGTACCAGTTATCGCACCACCTAAGAAAAACTATTTATACAAAAATAAGAAGAAGACCGACGAATGTAAACAATAAGTCAAATGATTGATTTGTTTTAATACTTAACAGGAAAAATATAGAAACGGAGCCAAAACTACTTTTAGTATTTATTACGGCGTGTGCCAATGATAGGAACCCTGTACCAGTTATGGACACATTTGTTAATTTGGGTTCCACTTCGCACTATTTACATGCATTCCTTACGGGAGTTGCCAGAACTGGTACACTATGGCGAAATAGGGTGCAAGGAGGCTGAAAAGTTAAGAAAAATGATTTATTTCTACCATAATTTTAGCAAATTGTGAAGTTTGAATGATTGTAATCATCTTTTGTGATCGTGATCTGTTGTTGACGATTTTTTTCTTGTTGATTTGTATCTTTAAAGGTTGAAAATCAACTATGGCGAATTTGAGGTACTATAGCTACAACTGGTACACTGAGCCTAGAGGGTTAGTGTAGAATGGTAATAAGCCCTGTCGGTTCCCCCAGCACTGCGCGTAGTCAACTGTTGTTAGATAATGCGACAGCGAATAAGCGTATGCTGGAGGCATGACAAATCAAGCGTTTAGATTAAAGTCAATGGGGCACGTTCGGTGTAGTACTAGATTTGTAGTAATGAGCTGAATTTTAGTATGGTGAGAAGGTTAATTCTCCGTTTCTGCAATGAAATGGTGCAAAAAGCGAGGGTATTTTGATTCCTTGCCTAATTTGATGATGTTTGAGCAAAACTTTGGACAACTATGTTGTTTATGTAGCAAGAAATGGTGAAAACAATAATACTGTTGCCCAAAGTTTTGCTCAAACAGCATCAAATTAGGCAAGGAATCATAATACCCACGCTTTTTGCACCATTTCGTTGCAGAAACGGAGAATTGACCTTCTCACCATACTAAAATTCAGCTCATTACTACAAAACTAGTACTTCACCGATCTGTCCTATATATAGGAGGCATATCAGTGAAGTACTAGATTGAAAGTAATGAGCTGGATTTTTGTATGGTAACCCGAGCAGAGGGGAATATCAAATTAATAACTACGAAATCACAAAACCTGTTTTTATATCTTGTTTTGTTATTATTGAATTATCAAGGCATTACGATTCCATAACATGTTTTGTTGGACAATCTTATTTTGTTATGACCAAGCAATTGGTATGCAGCCCTTAAATAACATTTCAATATTACATTCTGTTGTGGAACAAGTTTGGTTATTATTGTATTATTGAGAGTGCACAAATACTTTATGGTATTGCTATCTAAACTAAAACAAATTTTGAAACAAAACCTACGTCATTCTACAACGTTATTTACAGCATTTTAGGGAAAGCAACTGCATATTCACTCATCAATTTGTCTTCCTCTTCCATTTATCATTACATCCAAACTGAGACAAAGTGCATGCCCCATATCACTAGCTAGTATTCCGTGGGAAACAAGTTTGCATAATGCACCAGAAAAACTGTTTAACGATTTTTTGAAAAGTGCGCAAAGTTAGGCCCTAGGTGCGCAAAGTATGGTACGCTTACGGTATCACATTTGATAAGAGGTGTGGTATATTACGTGACATGGAGGTGCTGTAACGTGTACAAAACAAAGTCCCTGCTGGGCGGCGCGAGGTTTTGCTAAATTTCTGAAATTGACTGAGTTGTAGCTGAAAAGTACCCAAAATACTAGCCACTGCCCAAGTTGCGCAGTAATATCGGCGTTGTTGTGGAGTTAGCGTATTGAAAAGATATGGTCTCTCGTGAAACATGCTTCGTAATTACACTGTTGAAAACGCTTTGACATCCACGTGCAGCACAACAGAACATGTGCTCGATGAACAAATTGAGATTTGAATTATGAAAATGCTACGGTTAACCTTGGCTTGGTCAGCCAAAGCAAAATCAAGAAATTGACATTTTTGCTTCGTAATGATTACTTTGAAGTCAATACTTTGGGCCTAGACTGGGCAGATATGCTATTGGTGATTTGATGGTGCATGAAGAAGAAGAAGAACGATGGTGTTTTGAAAAATCCTATCCCTACCACACAGGAGAAGATTTTAAAATGCCTCTATAAAATCTAAAACAAAATCTAATTAAAAACGGTTTGATGTACGGTGTAAGACTTTGGACGGAATACATATTGAACGTATAAATTTAAATTTAACATTTTTTTCTTGGTAAGGTATTTAATTTGTACCAATCACCAATTGGGTTTTCAAATTAAGAATAATATATTGATTTTTTGATTTTATTCGAAAGAGCACCTTTTTTTAAGCCAGTATGATTTTTTTTCAGATTTTTAAAACTTTATTTTGATACCTAAATTCAATTACAAAAAGATTTTTTGAAATCACCTTTTGACAGCTGGGCAACTGCTTGACAGCTCCGCCCAGTACGAAATGCGACGAGGGGTGATTCGACAAATCGCTCCCATACAAACTTTAAATCGATTTTTAAATAGGTTCCCGGGCACCAAAGTTCATGAAAATTTGGATGTCGGCTCAGTTTGGCATGTAGATTGTGAATATGGAATTATCTCAACACCACTAAAGAAGCCAATTGCAGCTGGTCTATGGAAAATTCCACGTGTATGGCAATTCGGGGTTTTTCTTAACTCACGATGACCAGATCGGTTCAGTCGGATTTGTTGTTGATGGAAAAAATAAATCTGGATCACATGAGATCAATATTGTCAAAATCGGAGAAAATTCATCGCAGATATAACCATTACATAGTTTACCTTCTTTATTTTATTGTCTGCTGTTTCATATTATGAAGTAAAAAATTAAGGCATTGCAACTTCTAGAAATTTCATCAGACTCTTCCGTATTTTTTATTTTATTCATTGCTATAATTTGAGTTTTGGGTAAATATAGCATCATAGCTATTGATATGTTTATCTTTGTGTTAATTTCCTTCTTTCAATATCCCAGTCCCGTTACGGTGCCAAATTCCTATCACTTTTCTACGATTCCCAATTCTTATAGGTTAAGTAAAATTTTACCTTCAAAAAGTGATACATCTGCAAATGAGTTTTTTTTTATCTCAAAATTGAGTAAACTTAGTTGAATTTATATGTCATTTTAACAGTATGTACTGCTATTCTAACCTCTAATTATAACGTCAAAAAGTACCGAACAGACTATGTATTACGAAGTAATGAATGTTAGTGAGAGTGGAGATGGCAAATATGGTACCTACTAAATAATTCTAATCAATAAAAATATCAACTATACAGACAATTCTGCTCAATTGATGATTGCATTTGTCTATTATAACTTTTTTTTCTTTCGGTCTATTATTATTCGATCATATATTGTTTGACATTATGTCATAAATATCTTTTTTCATTACTAAAAATAATCTAAAACAGGATAAAACTAAACAGCATCTGCAGAAGTAATCATATCGACATATGATATAATTACCTTTTACCTTCGCTCACGTAGGTACGTGTATAATCGCCGTTCTCACAACGCGAACAAAACAAAAAATTAAATAAAATCATCTCCGTCTGGAAAGGATCTTTGTCGCCGCCAAAATGCACCCCATGACGAAGCTCAATCATAAATAGTCGACTAGCAACTTTTTCGTCGTTCTCTTTGTTCCGAAACAGCCGACGACGGGCCCTGCGAACGCCACCACTGTTATTAGTGTTACAGTGCATATGTCTGCGCACCGCGATAGCGCTGTTGGTAAGAGAGAGAGGTTCGTTGTTTGATCTTGCATTCAAATATCTGTCTATTTTTGTCCTGCGACTGGCAAACATGAAATGGGGGAATAGGGAAACTGGCAATACGTAGAACCAGTAAAGCTTCTATCGTCCCTCACTGCAAGTGCTGTGATAGCCTCATTGGTAAAGGCGACTGGAAATTTACGATAGCAGGATTGGAGGTTCAAATCCCGTCGATGTTTGTAAGTTTTATAATGAATTCGAAATTTTTTTTTATGTGGCCTATTATTTTCTAAAAATAGAATAACACACTTAAAATAATTACCCAAAAATGAGTAAAAAAAGTTAGTTTTTACCCTAATTTTTAACTAATTTAATAACTCTTTAATATCAAAATTTGATATTGAAATATTTCCCAAATTCACTGTTATTAAGTTGTTATTGCCACTAACAAAACATGTTATTAAATTGATTTTTCAGGAACAAATTTTTGTTATGTGACTTGTTATTTTGCCGCTTATGACAGCCAAGTTTATAACTCAATATGTTATGTTAATAACATGAAAATTACTAATTCCGTTATGCAGTTATTTTGCCAAAATAACGCATTTTGTTATGCTGTTGTTATTCTCTTCTGCTCGGGAAGATGATCGATTCTCCATTTCTGCAATGAAATGGTGCAAACAGCGTGGGTTATATGATTTCTTGTCTAATTTGATCAAAAGCTTGGGTAACTGTGTTGTTGAAGTTGCAAGAAATAAATAATACAACAACACAGTTATCCAAACTTTTGCTCAATGGAGAATCGATCATCTCACCATACAAAAATCCAGCTCACTACTTTCAATCTAGTACTTCACTGATTGCCTCCTATAGGCAATGGTTTGATTATTAAGATTCGATTAAACTTGAGACATGTTCTAATTCAAAACCGAGTTACTTTCAAATATTATTTCATTTACTATTTCACTAAATTTTATTACTGTATTTAATCTATCTAATTTATAATTATTCTAATCTAATCTTATGCCACAAAAGTTCAGCCTATTGGACGCAGTGACTTAATTTCCCCAACAGGGGAGGAAAAAAAAATCTAATCTTATCTCACACTAACGCAGCCATTACTTGAATGCATTCTTGAAAATGTAGACGTTTCAAGTCTATCATCTTTCTTGTCTAACGGCCAGGCCAACTACGCAGCATGTACCGCAGAGAAGATTTCAACATAGTCAATATTTGAAAACATTCTAACCCTTGAAATCGAGGGGAAAGATGGAAGCGTGGACCTCCCA
This sequence comes from Aedes albopictus, assembly GCF_035046485.1. Classification (NCBI taxonomy): domain Eukaryota; kingdom Metazoa; phylum Arthropoda; class Insecta; order Diptera; family Culicidae; genus Aedes; species Aedes albopictus. Next base: position 291,190,251 of record NC_085137.1, read on the forward strand.
TATTTAAACATAAGTGGGATATAGATATTTAAACATGTTCGCATATATTAATATGAAGATGTGTACGGTGATTTGCTAAAAAAAGATTAATTAAGGACTGTATCGGAAATTAACTATAAACGTTCAAAATGCTTTATCTCGAAGCACGGTTGGTCTTTTTATTTCGGCTCTTCTATGAAATCTTCACAATACAGTTAAGTTTAGAACAGCTTGAAGAAATTTGGAAAATGTTTAGCATGATTGAAAATATGGTTCTATAAGTACACCTCACAAAATAACAATATGCACAAAAGGCATTTTTTCTTAATCTTTTCAACAATTCAATAATTTGTAGCGAAAAAAATTTGTACGGGGAAAAATCTGGAAAATGACGATTATTACTAGCAGTGATGTACACATAACATATCGCTCAATACCGACTTTTAAAATTCATATTTTGGATAGAAAACCCTCCAACATGTACAAAATGGTCCAACCCAGAAAACACCTACTTTTTTGTCGAACTTTGACGCTCTGTTTTAAATATCGTTAGAGGTTATGAAATTCCGTTCTCTGGTAAAACTACCTCTTCAATAAACTTGAATACATGCCCAATTGTAAAAAGATGCGAATTTTCAACTCTATCTATTTTTTATTTGCGTAATCGTTCTTTGAAGACACATTAAAAAAGAATTCCTTAAAAAATAGCTGTTGCGACAGGTGATGATTTCTCGGACAATCCAAATAGCGAACTCGTATTTTTGGTTGTGGAGTTGCTTTTAGCTGCAAATTTATTTAATTCATTAGTTTTAAGCTCTAACATAGTTCGTAAGTTCAATATTGCATGAATAGGAAATTTTACAATTTAATTTATAATTTGCATGATTTAGATTTAAGTAGAATAACAAATTGTGTTCGTGACTTACATTTTTAGTCCCTTTTTGTGTAAATCCTGTTCAACAAACGTAATTATCACTGTTTTAACTGACCGTCTCAAATTGCTCGACTAAAACGTGTGTGCCTTGTGTGATGTCTGTTTTTCTACTGTATTGTGTATTGTTGATCAAAAGCCGGCTACGAAGTCATTATTGGTTTCTCACAGTTGGCAGTAGGTGCACGGTGGAAAATTATTCGGTCGATATGGCGCCGTCCTGAACATTCCCCGACCCGTATTGCTCCGTGTCCTCTCGAGCATTACCAGCAACATCTAGGACGGCTAGTTTTGCCACCGGACGTCGCAGTACACCAGTTGCTGTCTGTACGTTGGCGCTGCGACATCTGCCATCTCGTCCAGGGAACACGCGTAGGACTTGTCCCCTTATCCATCTGTTACGGACTCGATCGTCCACGATGACCACTAGATCACCGGCAGAAACCGGCTTGGTGTCAACGAACCACTTGGTTCGTCTGGTGATTGTGGGTAGGTACTCCTTTACCCAGCGCGTCCAGAATTGGTCCAGCAATCGTTGGCACAGGAACCAACTGGTGTAAAGAGTCTGCCTATCGTCCACAAGCTGGGTTGGAGGCTGGTTCACCCCGCTAGTACTCAGCATGAGAAAACAGTTCGGAGTAAGTGCCGCATGCTCCGAAGTTTGCAGCGGCATGTAGGTCAACGGCCTCGAATTTACCATCGACTCAGCTTCCACCAGCAACGTGCCCAAAACTTCCTCGTTAGGTTTGCGTTCGACCGATAGCGAAGCCAATGCACACTTCACCGACCGAACCATGCGCTCCCAAGACCCCCCCATATGCGGCGCAGCTGGAGGATTGAAGCGCCATTGGGTGACCGTATTGGTGAATGTTGATGCTAGCTCTTGGTTGACTGCTCTGACTTGCTCCTTTAACTCGCCACTGACTCCAACGAAGTTAGTCCCTTGATCACTGTAGATCTCCGAAGGTGCCCCCCTCCGTGCTATGAACCGCCGTAATGCCATCTTGCAGCACTCCGCTGATAAGCTGGTGACGACTTCTAGATGGATCGCCCTGATTGTCAGACAGGTGAAGAGGGCGACCCATCGCTTCACTTCACGACGACCTTGGACTACCAACAGCGGGCCGAAGTAATCCACTCCAACGAAGCTGAACGGCCTGATGCGGGGAGTGACTCGTGCCTCCGGTAGCGGTGCCATTCTTGGAACTGCGGGTGTCGCCTTGTAGACCTTACACCACATGCAAGTTTTGCTGATCTTTCGAAATGCTGCTCTCATCTCCGGCAGGTGATATTTCTGCCGCATTTCATTCACTGCTGTCTCTCCGTTGGAATGCTTGTACCGCCGATGGTACGAATCGACGATGAGCTGGGTAACGTAGTGGTTCTTCGGCAGCACAGTAGGGTATTTGAAATCAAACGTCGCATCAGAGAAACCGTCGATCCGTCCTTCCATTCGAACTACGCCTTGATTGTCCAAGAAAGGAGACAGTTTGTACAGCTTGCTTGAACTTTCGAGGCGCTGACGCTGATCTACTGGTAGAGTCTGATTGTTCCGCATCGTGATCACCTCATCTCCGAAGGTTTCGAACTGGGCCTGCTTGATAACCGTCTGTTCCGCACGCTGAAGCTCTTCTCGAGTAAGGATGGCTGTTACGTCGGATTCTGCTTTATTCCGCTTCCGCTTCAGCTGGTCTACGAAGCGGTGAACGTAGGCGACAGCACGTAGACATCGTTCCCACTTGGAAAAGCGGCTGAATTGCACCACTTGTTCCTTCCGAAGCTCTCTATGAACGTGAATGGGTCTCAGTTCCTCCGTTGTTGTGGTAGATTGCACCTCCTGTTTTGGCCACTGCTTTGGAGGATCGTACAGGAAGTCTGGTCCGCTGAACCAGCGATGACTGTTGCTGATCTGGAGCCGCTCTTTCCACTTAGTGGCATCATCCGCCACGTTAAGGTGCGAGGGAACATAGTGCCATTCATCTACTTTCGAAGTGTCCAGGATCTCCGACACGCGGTACGCTACAAACTGGCGATATCGTCTATGGTCCGAGCGTAGCCAAGAAAGGACAGTGGAAGAATCACTCCAGAAGAATCGTTGTTTGATTCGCAGAGTGTGGTTTTCCGCTACAGACTCTGCTAATCTGGTTCCTAGTAACGCAGCCTGGAGCTCAAGACGGGGAACTGACAGTAACTTCAGTGGGGCAACTTTCGTCTTTGACGATACCAGAGAGCAGCGAACTTGAGACTGGTCTACGATCCTGAAGAAGGCGGTTGCCACGTACGCCTCTTCACTCGCATCTACAAAGATGTGTAACTGCAAAGATTCGTAGCTTTCCGGAAGGTATGCTGGGAAGTAGCACCGTGGTATGCGAACTGTGTCGAGCTGACTCAACAGCTCAATCCACCGACGCCATAGTTCGAGCAAGTCTTCGCTGATTTTGTCATCCCACCCGATTTTTGCTCGCCACGCCTTCTGAACGAGGATCTTTCCGTGAACCACGGCGAGCGACACCAGACCTAGTGGATCGAAAATGCTCATGACCACTTGGAGGAGCTGCCGTTTTGTTGGGACCACATCTCCATGAAGCAGGGGCATTAGTTGTTCGCGGAAAAGTCCGCGGAATCCGAACTCGTCCGATTCAGGAAACCAGCTCATCCCGAGTACGCGTTCTGAAACTGCAGTTGAGTGCGTCTTGAAATTCTTCGCAGATTCGTCAGCCGAATCCCCGACCCGTGAAAGCACCTCTTCGGAGTTGGACATCCAGTTCCGAATGTGAAACCCGGCTTTAGCATGGACTGTTTTCACTTGCAGTGCCAGTTCTGCTGCTTCATCGACGGTGTCCCGACTGTCCAAATAGTCGTCCACATAGTGATTGTGGACGATCGCTGTGGCAGCCTCGAGAAATTCGGACTCAAAATCCTTCGCATTTTGATTTTTAATGAACTGTGCAGCAGAGGGGGAGCAAGTTACACCAAAAGTGGCCACGTCCATGACGTAGATGTCAGGTGTTTTGGAGAAGTCACTTCGAAACAGGAACCGTTGTGCCTGTCGATCCTCGGGTCTGATCTGGAACTGATGAAACATCTCCTTTATATCGCCACAGATTGGCACCTGGCGTTGATGGTATTTGGAGAGCACTGACGGGAGGGAGGACAACAGATCTGGTCCTGGAAGCAAGGCAGAGTTGAGAGACTGGCCTTGGACGCTCGCTGCCGCATCCCAGACTATGCGAACCTTTCCTGGCTTTTTGGGATGAACAACCACCCCCAACGGAAGATACCACACTTTCTTGGGATCCGAGCTGAGAACCTCCTCCTGCGTTATTTTGTGTGCGTATCCCTTCTCCACGTACTCGACTATCTGCTGCTGCAGGTTCTCGAACAATTCAGGTTTCCGCCTCAAACGACGCTCCAGTGATTTGAGCCGACTCTCTGCCATCGGCTTACTGTCTGGAAAGTGGATGTGGTCGTATTTCCAGAGCAGCCCTGTCTGAAACCGACCGGATGGCAGCCGTAAAGTCGTTTCTTCAAGGATCTTTCTGGAACGCATTTCGTCGGATCCTTCCAACAAAGGAGCTACAGCAACACCAACGTGCTCCACCGAGAAAAACTCCTTCACAAGGTCGTGTAACACATCGTCAGGGTTTTGAGCTTCCTTGTACAGATGAAACTGACACTGCTGAGTCGAAGAGCTTTCACCAGGAATAGGGCCGTACACCGTCCAACCCAGTCTGGTTTTGGCCGCCGCTGGTTGCCCGACTCTGCCTTCCTGTACCTTAAGGGGAATCTTCAGGTGAGTGTTGTCCAAACCAATCAGAATTGTTGGAGTGGCGTTGCGGTATCCTTGAATGGGTAGACCACGGAGGTGCGGAAACTGTTGAGCGAGTTCATCAAACGGCAAGCTTTGTTGAGGAAGACACAGTTGATTCACGGTATGAGCTGCTGCAACGACGTATCGTTTCTTGGCCCCACGACCCGAGATTTCGAGTCGAATCAGCTGAGAGTTGTCCTCACATCGTTCAACATCACTGGTCCATTGCAAGTAAAGCGGATGAACTTCACCTTTCACTCCCAACTCCTGGGCAATACGGACGTCGACCAGTGTAGACGAGGACCCTTCGTCCAAAAACGCAAACGTGTGGACAGATCTTTCGTTACTGTACAGCGTCACTGGTACTATACGAAAGAGCGTGGATACCTTCAGAGCGGTGTGGACGTTTACGGTTTCGGTCGCCGTGGCCTGTTTTGCTGGGACTACTGGCTGAGGCTTTCCAGGATGCAAAAGCTTATGGTGCCGCTCATCACATCCTTCCATTCCACACGATGTTGCCTTGCACGGGAACTTTCCGTGTGCTACCAGGCACCGTCTGCATAGGTAATGCTGCTGAACGCGCATCCAACGTTCCTCCAGGTTGCACTTCTTGAAGTCGTCGCAGTCTCGCACCTTGTTCCCACAAATTGGGCACGGTTTTGGTTGGTTCTGCTTGCCTTCAGGATTGCTAGGAGGATTCCGTTTACCAACGTTGTCCACCGAATTGCCAGATGCGTGGGTGTTCACATACAGCTTCTCTTTTTCCTTTCGTTTGTTCGAACCAACACTAGCTTCTTGAGACGGTTGATAGGGAGCGACGTCACTTGCAGCTACCACTAGTTGCGCCATGTAATCGCCAAATGTGCCGAGGTCGACCACAGGGCACTTTTGTTTAAAAAGCGCCCAATCAAGTTTGATGTTTGCTGGTAACTTGCTGACTAACTCCTGCAGCAACGCCGGATTGGAGAAGTGGGCCTGTTGTCCAGCTGCACGCAGATGACCACAGAGGTTTTGGCAGGCTAGACCGAACGATATCAAAGACTCCAGCTTGTCCGGTTTTGGGGCTGGAGTAGAGCGCACCTTCTGCAGTAGTGAGTTGATGACCAGATCGGGACGACCGTACAATGTATGAAGTGTCGAGAGGATCATAGGAACCGATGAGGGCTCCAGAAGTAAACTCCTCACTGCTTCCAGGGCGTTTCCTTTGAGGCTCCGTTGCAGACGCATCAAATTCTCTCCATGAGAAAACCCGCATAAATGTGTGGTGTTCTGAAAACAACTCAGGAATAGCGGCCATTCGACAGAATCGCCCGAAAAGATGGGTAGCTCCTTGGGAACGATGTGCCTAGCAGCGAGCTGTTGTGATGTCGGAGAACTTATCCACGGTTGAGGGACTGGCGCAGTTGCAGAGGTAGAATCGAAGGGAAGGAACGCTTGTGGAAACACGTTGGGCACCACTGGATCACTGTTGGCGGCCATCGACGACGCTATAGGCACCGTACTGCTTTGAACTGTTTGCACTTGAGTGGACAATGGCAAGCGGGCCGACGAAACGGGCGGATAGTCAGCGAAGTGCACGGAGGGGGTAGTCGAGGGGCGGACATGAGGAGTGCTTCTATATGCTGGATTGAAGGCAAACGCATTGTTTTGGCTAGTTTGGGTAGTTTGGGGGGGCTTGCATGGTTCGGTCAAGGGGAAGGGAGTGTGTGAAATAAATGACGACAATTTGGGCATATCGAATGTCACATTGCTTTGCAATGGTCTTGTTTGTGTCTGAAATATATTAGAGCACGTTTGACTCACCGAAGTAATCGCCGCCGACGCTTCCTGTCCGGTTGGTGCTGATTCGAGGCCGGACGTCTGCTGGTGTCGGGTTGTGAGGGGCTCCAACGCGAGCGCCGCTTGGATTTGTCCCGTACTACTTTCCCACGCTGGGCTTGTAGTTGGAATCTCCTGCTGCTGTGTGGAAACCCAGTGGATGGGATTCTGCTGGGCTTCACTTAGTACCGGCTCGCTAGCTGGTAACGGCCGACCCACTGGGTGCTGGCTCGGGTTGGGGGGACGTAATTGCACGCCGCCGAACTTCCGCTGGATCTCCTCCAAGTCCACTGCGATTCGTCGTTTTGGTATCGGTTCGTCAGGATGTTCCCAAGTCAAACTCCAATCCAACGGGTTTTGCGTTTGGTTCTCCGGTGGTACGACGCATCTTGACGCATCTTGGCTTAGTGGCTGGCTCGGATTGAGCCCGAAAGAGTGCTCCACATGCTGCCCTGACTTGGGAGTTGAAGATGCAGCGACTGTCGTTGGTACTAGCCGGTTTGGCTTGTAGACCGTGCCTGTCCGAGACGATACACCGGCGGGGATTTCACTTTGCCCGATGCCGGATTCTACGTTGTCGGTGGGCTTGTCCAGAAGCCAAGCTTGAACCTTCGCGATGCTGGATACCGATCGACGACTACTGGCTTCACTATTTGCGAGCAGATCAGCCTGCATGAGCTCATATTTCTTCGCGAGATATTCCCTATCACGTCTCACTTTCTCCTCAGCAGCCTTCTCCTGCAAGCACTTTTCTTCTTCGAGCCGCTGTAAATCGAGCAACAGCTGGGCTCGGGTAGAAGAGGTTGCCGACCGCCTTGTGGTCGAAGGGGGAGGTGGAGGGTCTCGTCGATAACAATGCTCACACACAACGCGTTCACCACCGATACAACGACCGATCACAGCACACGCGAGATGAATCGAACGCAGGCACTCACTACACTTTGCCTTTTCTTCATCACCGACGATTGGATCGCCGCATGTGCAATTATATCTGGCCGCCGCCATCGCGCTTTGGGGCTTCCACGTGGGTGTCGTTGAAAACGGTCGCGGATAAAAATCTAAAAGATTTGTTGCGACAGGTGATGATTTCTCGGACAATCCAAATAGCGAACTCGTATTTTTGGTTGTGGAGTTGCTTTTAGCTGCAAATTTATTTAATTCATTAGTTTTAAGCTCTAACATAGTTCGTAAGTTCAATATTGCATGAATAGGAAATTTTACAATTTAATTTATAATTTGCATGATTTAGATTTAAGTAGAATAACAAATTGTGTTCGTGACTTACATTTTTAGTCCCTTTTTGTGTAAATCCTGTTCAACAAACGTAATTATCACTGTTTTAACTGACCGTCTCAAATTGCTCGACTAAAACGTGTGTGCCTTGTGTGATGTCTGTTTTTCTACTGTATTGTGTATTGTTGATCAAAAGCCGGCTACGAAGTCATTATTGGTTTCTCACAGTTGGCAGTAGGTGCACGGTGGAAAATTATTCGGTCGATATGGCGCCGTCCTGAACAATAGCCTTTTTTCATTTTTAAGAATTGCGCTAAACTTCAGAGGATTTTTTTTTTGGTACAAATAATTTTCCTAAATCTTGAGCGTTCTGGAAAAGAATATATTTGTGCAAAAATAAGAGAAAAATTTGTATGTTTTTCCACAGTTTTCGCAATTTCAAATTTTTAGGAGGTGTACGAGATTTTAAAAATATATGTGCTAACTTTGAGATAAAAGTCCAAGTTAAATGATTATTTTTTGAAAATCACAACTGCCATTCTTTATTAGAAATATTTATGTAGTATCTCCAAAAATAAAGTTATGTTTATTTCGAATAGATTAATTTTTAGGCAGTTGTGAACGTTTATAGATAATTTCCGATACAGTCCTTAGTGCGCCAGAAATGGTGGTAAGATTCACTGAAAAGCGAATAACGGATTAAGTAATAAATAGGTACGAATGAGGCACAAGTGATACGCTCGTTACAGTTACTATCTTTCAAAAATGGTGTTATTATACAAAAAAATTACCTGAATCCCCCTGAAACAAAAGGTTTATTAGCAGTTGAAAACAAAATATAAAATAAAACACAAACATTACAAAAATACATCATATTTTAATCTGGAATGCTTAAGTGGTAGCAAAATAGCAAGGTTAAAATTTGATGCAATTTGATGCAAATTGATGCAATTGCGTTCTAAGGTGATCTACCCACGTTACGGGAGGGCTCACAAGCCCTTTTGACGAAAAAGTGTTTCGGTTGTGCCGCTATTTCGAACCTACGGCTCAAATTGAGTGTACCTACATATTTAAGAAAAAATGGGAGTGTCAAATAAAAAATGGAATTATTGAACATCGAAAACATATCCCAGAGAAAATTTCTGGCTATGCCACTGTGTGGGGTAATTATAGAGGTAAGTGTTACACAAAATAGTAGAAAAAAAAATGCTGCAAAACTATTGAACGGGACTCCGTAATTGAATCTAATTTCCGTCAGTATGGTGATGAATTATAACTTTGATCATACAAATTAAGCTATGAAAGACCCCAGAAAAGTAGATCAGTAGATCAAAAACTTTCAAAGGTTGACACAACAATGGCAAATGCATTTTGTCCAAAAACAAGTTCAAATCCTCTGTTGGATGATGCATATTACAAATGTAGTAGATTCTATAAGAATTCGTCATCGCTTCAAACATTCTGTAACTAAGGAAACTTATGTATTTCCGGCAGTTTTGTTGTCTTCGTCATGGTTTTTTAAACCTAATATACTCAGAGTTGGTCTCAAATCCGCCCCAACCAAGCTGAATTATATAACCATGTTTCAGACAATTTATCAGACAACAACCCCCCATGACGAAAAGAACAAACCTGCCGATAATACCCTATATCGATGATCTAGATTCAGAAATATAGTGCGAATTTTTGCCCTAGGGGCAAGACACTGTGCGAACGAGAGTAACTCTGAGAAATTCTGAGTAACTCTTTTTATCAATGATCGACGAAATATGTCGAAAAACACCCCTAAAACTGCAAGAAAAGCGGTATATCGGGCAATACTCTGCTATTCTGCTATTATCAACGCATCCCCTGGCTTTCGCCCATCTGCGTTGTCTTTTCACTAGGCAATACGTCGACCAATTGATGTTTATGGGCTTGCCGGACCAAGTCATGTAGCTAAGCCAAACACCCCACCTACAACTGTTGGGTAGACATCATTGTCCCGCCCACTGGTCTTTTACAGCTAGTTGTAGGTGCATGTGTGCGTGTAAGTATTGGTGTATGTGTGTTAGTGTTGGTGTATTGTAGGCACCAACTCGTTCTCATCCACTCTGATTTCTAACACCCTATTGAACCATTTCCCTTAAATTTGGCAATCTATGAAATAGAATGAGTTAAACGCCTGTAAAAAACAGTCAGTTAATTCAAACAAGGAATATTAGTATTAAAGCGAAGATACAACGAAACAACACCCCGAACCACGAGAGCACAAACCCCAAGAACCAAATGACAGGCAGCGCTGATAAGTCGATCGACTGGCCACCACCAGTGAATAACCAATCGAGCAAACCCCCCAGCACAAACTATCACTAGCTCTCCCGACCTGCGCCCAACAAATCCGAGGCACAGCCCAGCCTTAGCTTCACCTTAAAACCAAAATCTAGATTACAGGGCACAGCAAGCTTCCCAAGTACCCACGCAGCTCGGACCGCAAATCACGTACAACACGGCACAAATAAGACAAACACTACCCCGCCCGTACAACCGAAACCGACCTAGAGTAGAGAAGGGTCTCTTTCCACTCCAGCCCGGACTGACCTGCACCCAGAATGAGCCACCGCACTCATTCATGCATCACTGTCCGAGCCGCACGGTCACCTGGGTTGAGTCTATCTGCATGACCTCGCCCAACCCGTAACACAGAGTTAAAATCCCTCTCTTGCATTACAAAGTACTCCCTCTTCCCAAAAGTCTGTGCGTGGTATAAATGAGATCTTAAGGCTGAAGAAATCGTCACCAATACAACCGCCAACACTGAGCACTCAATGATGTCGACCTTATCAACGACGACCCTCTCAGTCCCAAACCCAATTATCCCACACTACCCAAGTAACCACCCTGCTGAAGCCGTATGCACCGCACGCACAATGCACACACACACCGACACGCACCACCCCACACCAACCACCAAGGCCGAACAAAAGCGGAAAGAGGTGCCACCACTGCTGAATCACAACTTTTTCAGTATAATTCAGCAATCGTAGATCCATTCCCCGACCCTACTCAGCCCTAACGGTCCATAGCAATGCCTGTCAATATATGCGCCTCACACATGCAACCCTAACAGTATGATCACTTGGGAATCCCTGGGTTTTTGACATGATGGTCAGGGATCACAGCCATCAAAACGTTCCACACTTTATCAGGGCTTACGACCTGTAGACATGATGATTTCTCAATAGTTTCAAGCTCTTTCGGACCTTCCGCTATGGGAGACCATCATGGCTAGCGGTGTTAAAAGCGGTATATCGGGCAATATTGTTTCGTTTTTGCGATAGTATCAGGCAATACTCAAGTAAAACGGGAGCCATCCGGAGAAATTCTGAGCAACTCTGTGAAGGAAAATGAACGCTCCAGCACAGTGTCTTGTCCCAAGCTTTTGCCCCACTGTCGAGGCTTCAACAATGTTCCTTCCTACATGAAGCACTAGAAGTTTTTTTTGTTTATTCGAGTGCACCTCTTGAACTACTATGGAATGACGATTCTCTGACATCAAGAGGTTATGTAATTTTTCTTCTTTCAGTCATTACGAATTCTTATACCAAAAGTCCAAAACCAAAAGTCGAACCTATACAGATTTGTTTGCGTTCTGAACTCGTACGCAGAGAAAGACCCACTGCGATTTTTTTCCTGCTCCGCATTACTCTACAATCGTGTCCTACATCATCCCATATGGCTTGACGAAATATTCCTGAAAGTCTTGGTTCAAAAAATTTATTAAGGTTGGTCTTTGATCTTCAGGTGTCTAAAAATTGGTTTAACTTGGGAAAACCAGCGAAGTGAGTGTAACTATTTGCAAGTGAGTGTCCCATCCTTGTTTGTAACACATTGATATAGGAACAGTAGGTAGAAATTCCACTGTGAGGATCTCCTTAGATATGTTATGTTCCAGTTGGACGTATTTGAAGCCAACTTAAGTTAAATCAAATTAGGTTGTTGTGCTCAGCATTAGTGGTATCAACTATGACCATACGAAATAATCTATAAGATTTAGATTGGGTGAAGTACGGAGTAATTTTATCTTGAACCCTAAAATTGCTAAAACTGTCGCTGTACCTGTTTTAATGATTATTGTTTTGTAAAAAAAACCAAGGCTGCATTACATCTCAGTTTAACCCATAATTATTTTTTCCAAAACTTGATTATATCCTTATTGTGGCAAACTTTGAATAAAATTTGCTTTATATAATGTATTTATGCCTTTTTCATAGAAACAAGCACAATTTGACTATACTATACTATACAAATTCATAGCAATATCATCACTGAAATAGCAGTGAAAGGCTTTTGTCTATTAATTTAGTTATTTTAATTTAGTATAGTGAGATGTAAACTCAAAAGTCAACATTTCAGACTTCTGTAGCATTAGCAACTTTTTGAAAATTATTCCAGCATGCCGGAGCTAACAAACATCTAAGGCTTTAAAAAAAGTAGAAAAAAACGTTATTTAAAATCATATGCTGTAGACCTTTCAATAAATACATTTCCTTTGAAAATTTGAATTACAGATGTGAAATTAAATCTAGTTATATGGTGTATCCGAACTTTTTGAACACCGACTGTAAGCCACTGCATTTTATATACATTACATATATAGATAGACACATTTGTAGTCTTAATTGATTTAGTAGAATGAACTAATTTCCGTAGCGAATCACTTGGGCAGCGACCGTTATTTTGGGCACTCTTCGCTATAACTCAGTCAATTCCAAACCAATTGACTTGAAATTTTGTACACGACTAGATATGGTATGTGGGGGCAAGATGGGTCAGGGGGCAAGATGGGTCAGTACCGTTTTCAACCGTACTATTTATTTTTTGAATCTTTCTATAATTTTCCCAGATGAACGACGTGGATACACAAAAAAGTGATATATTGTTTTTAAAATTCTTTACGTTCCTAACGCAGAAAAAAAATAAAATATTTTTTCGTTATACTCCTTATGCTATACATTCCATATAACTACGTGTAATGTGTAGACGGGGCAAGATGGGTCACCCTAATTTTTCGGTATGTTTGCATAGTTTTCAAAAATGTTTTATTTTTCATAGAAAGGCAATTATGTGACCTACATTATCGAAGCGACTAGAGCGCTGAAAATTTATGAACATATTTTTAATATTTTTCTACAAAAAACATAAGTTTTCAAAGTTTTTTATGGCTACCTGAATAAAAATATTCTATTTCTGAGAATAATCTACCGATATGTTTCAACACTTCTTTCATGTAATCTGTACGTATTAGAGGTTCCAACCCGGGATATCCCGGGACAAAAAATCCCGGGATTTTGTAAAATTCGGGATTTCCCGAATCCCGGGATAAAATTTTTCTCCGTCCCGAAAATCCCGGGATTCCCGGGACACGCATTTCTTACATATATTTTTCGCTTTGATTTGGATTTGGATAGTCTCTGAAACGTTTTCGAGTGAGTCGTGATTTTTTTCGAAATTCACCTTTAAGACTAATCACGAAAATGTTACATAACCCACTTTAACTGTGTGTAGACGTCAAAACTTGTTGAAATTCGACTGAAACAATGCTGGAGATATTCCTTCGCTGTTTTGATTGCATCAAAGAAACACTTTCCGAAATAAGCCTTTCAGGTCTTATATCAGTGATTTCGAGATTGCAATAAAACTTCAGGAAGCCAACCAGACTCCCTTCGGAAGGATTGGGAAGATGAGATGCTATTTATACTGTCTGCGGCAGGCAGCTTGAGTTTCTCGTATTCGAAGCTTAAGAAAAGTAACTCCAAAGCTGGGAACGCCCTCTTCGATGCAATCACGATAAGAATCAACGAACAGCGCAAAAAAAAAAGCGCTGAAGTTGATTTAAGGTCTTCCGTTGTCAACGCAAGTGCCAGCACTCAGCAGAACTGGAAAGCTTATCAAAAATACAAATGATTAAGTTCAACAAGGAACTGGGAGTTCGATTGTTGCAAGACTACCAAATACAGACCGATAATGATGCTGCCGCGTTAAATGCTGGATTGCGTTGTATGCATGCCACCATCGAGCATGCGTGAAGAACTTGAATCGGCCATAAAGCAATATGCCAACCCGTTCCAGACGGATTTGACAAATCGACATTTAAACCGACGTTAACTAATAGCGAGCGAAAATATCTGTTCTAAAAAACGAACCTCACTGACCGATAAAATCATTCATAACATTTGCTAATTGAAGTGATAGAACGAATTCAAATTGATAAGATTAGTAACTGGATTTGAACTATTGTTTTTTTTATTGTTGAAAAAAAAACATTTTCCCAACCACAAAACTGCAAATATTTCCCGGGATCCCGGGATTTCCCGAAACAAGCAACAAATTTTATCCCGAATCCCGGGACAAGCAAATTGGTCGGGAAATGGAACCTCTAGTACGTATGTGAAGCTTAAATGTATAGAGAAAAAAATAGAAGATTTAGTATTTTTTGTTGGAGAAAAATCGAATTTCTGATAGCTGACCCATCTTGCCCCCGTAGAAATGAGGTGGGGCAAGATGGGTCATGTTTTGACAATTGTTTGTCAAGAAGCAGGTTTCAAACTGTATGACCTTTCTATACCCTTATATCATAGCTGACTAGTGTATCTGGAAGTCGTGATAGAAAACAGAGAAATGCTATTTATATTCAGAATGTTATAGTAATCCATTTCTTAGGTGACCCATCCTGCCCCCACTTACCATACTATACGCATCTCATCGCGTTCCAAAGCTTGTGTCAATTGGTTCAGAATTGGCTGAATTATAGCAGAAAAGTGCCCAAGGACCCCTGCCGAGATGGTTCCACTTCCCTATGAAATATTTGAAAAAAAATGACGAAAAAAAATGTTGATTCAATCAGTCTGACTAAACATGTTCTGCTAGGGAAACTTTGAAAATTCATACATTTATTTAAATCTCTAAGTATTAGAACTCCAGGACAGTTTGGATAACCTAGAACATCCCGACACAAAATTAACATAGTATTTCTTTGAGCATTATGATGTACATATACCATTGCACTATGTATAGGGGATTTCCATTAAAACAGGCAGACAAAAATATGTTTACCAGATTTTCGTTGATTTTAAAGTTTCATGTATTTGGTTCGGCTGAAATATATTGTTAATGAACATTTTTAAACATCACGTTCAAGTTTTGAAAAGGGTATATTTTTTATATGGGCAAATAACTGAAAATATATAAAACGTTTGGATTTGTTTTATTTTTTTTTAATTTTATCTTGTTTTCTGTATTTGGACTGATTAAAATATTGTGGATTAACTTGGAAATTGAGTTCCAAGGGAATTTTCTTAGACTAATATGAAAAAGTTTACGAGTAATATTTGTTAAAACCGTTAACCTGTTTGTTAAAGTGATACTTCGATAGTAATATATTATTTAAAAAAAATGAATATTGAAATTGAATCAAAATTAAGAAGCAATAAAAATAATTATTTGTAACAATACGACTGACTGAAGTTCCATCCCGACAGCGCACAAACGGATCGAAAAATCGATATCCAGACAGAATGAGTTTTATCGCTACCTATCGAAAGCATGTCTGCCTCGCCTCACAGCATTGCGTATCAGTCAACGAACACAGACAGACGCCAGCGAGTAATCAATAAAATAAGGTAAAGCATAATATGCTTGTTTCACATGGTGTTGCATGCAATTTACGCCTTTGAGGAATTATTATTGATGAACATGTAAGATTATATGCCTATACTTACTCATATGTCGCTTGCAGAGATCCATTGTGTTTTGTTTTAGCAGCGATATTGATGTTGATGACCTCGTTAAGATTTCACCACTAATTCAAATAAGGTCCACAAACATTATCACCTGTAGTATGTTTAGCAACATCAAACCGAATTTCAAATTTTACGCTTCTGTTTCACAGTACAGATTTTCATTCCTGTTCAAATTTATTGCTAGGAAATAGATAGGTATCGCGTCTGCCTGACTCAATCGATAAATTGATCAACAATAATATGAACAGCACTTCACAGTCCGTTGGCCAAACTTTGTTGAAAATCGATAACCTTGTCACAGAACTGATGCTTCAGATGAAATAACTATTTTCTAAACAATTCACACAAACAATTGATTTGCCGCGCATTTTTGGTTCACAAGGATAATGGTTACATACTGACAAAGCTTATTTTGTTTATATTACTATACAACCACTGAAAATTTCTTGCTACCGTATGGACATGAATCAATAGAAGAGAGAAAACATCCTATCAAAACGAAGTTCGACAGAATACTGCTGGCATGTGTATACATAGCATGGAAAACTGTAAACCTACCAGCGAGAACGCATATGATGGAAAACACAGCGATCAAAACAACGGAGCAAGGAAAACACCAAATCTGAGAGAAAGTATGCTGGCTTCATTCTCTGTTTATGCAATGCCGATGGGAGCTTTTTTCCGGTCTTATTAATGACTGTGAGAGTTCAATGAAAAATCTCTCGAATTATATATTTTCATCTCGGTTGGAGTTTCCCGCTTACCCGAGTTGTTCCGTTTAGAATCTGATGTGGGAAATTCATTAAGGTGCAAGTCTAGAATCTAAAAGTAAAAAACTGGAATATTAACTGGAGTTCCTTCTGAAATTTCTCTAGGAGTTTATTAAGAAACTGCACTAGAAGTTTCTTCAGCAATTGCTCAAGAAGTGCCTTTAGGGATTTTCCCACGATCTAGTAATTCCTTCTGAAATTGTTCCTGGATTTCCCCTAAACAATACTCGAGAGACTCCTCTAGATATTCCTTCAGAAATTTCTGCAGAATTATCAGGATTTTCTCAAAGAGTTTTAAGTTTCTACGGAATTTCCCCTAAAAGTTTCTTCTGACAATTCAAGGAATTGTTGTTAGTTTGTTTTTTTTTTTTAAATTTCATTATGTATTTCTCCATTGGTTTTTCCTCCTGGAGGAATTTATGAAGGTTGGTTCAGGTGAAATTATTCCAGGTTGAAATAAGCAAATGCATTAAACCAGGGTGGACTGGCAAGCCGTATAAAGCTTAAGATCCTAGGATCGAGCGAAGTACGTTGGCCGAACTTTGGAGAGCAAAGATTGGCGTCGGGCCAAATTCTGCTACACTCTGGCCTACGTGGCAAACACGCGTCACTGTGGAGTTGGTTTCATGCTCAGCGCTCACGCCCCGCACGCTGCGCTAATGAAGCGGGAGCCTACTAATGAGAGGATAATTGTAGCCAGATTCAGAACACGGGTACAAAACCTAACTATGATTCAATGTTACGCGTCAACCGATGGCCACAGAGCTAAATTTTTACAATTAGTGTGCTTCAATCCCTAAGAAACGTTCAATAAACCAAAGTCGAATCACCCACAACACTTTGCCTACAGAGGGTGTGCTATTTGCCAACATTTTCTTTATGATAATGTTTGAAATAAAATTGATAGAAACTTCTTTGAAAATGTTCTATGATTTGGTCCATTTTTTCAGCAAACTTGTTTCTCTCGAAACGATTTATCTGCATATACATTACTACTCTTTTCTTGCATTATACTGTAATTCAACGTCTAGTAACGAACCCTCTTATGGCGGTTTTAACTATAATCTTCCAGCCCTGCGCCAAAATATTCAATGAAATCAATCATCGTTCAACACCAAATAACTTCAAAGTTGTTCTGAGGTATCATCTCTATCACAGTTAATTTTAACTGCTCCAACTAATATGAAAAATATATTTCTGTGGTTTCGCAGTATCTCTAAATATCAATAACAATTTTGAGATTTGCTTTAGATTGGTTTTCGGATGGCGACATAGACTTTACCACAAGTGGCCATCTTGCCCCGAATGATTACGATACGTTTATCATTTTTTATATGATATAATTAATTTGAAACATTGAAATTTTATTGTCGAGGTTTAACAACAGTCACATATAGACACCATTAAAAATTAAAAATAATTTTTAAAACGATATTATTCAATTACTAATCCTTAGAATCAGATGACCTAATACTATAAGAAATCACTGTTTTTTAACACTCAAACTTCAAACACTATTTTATAGCAGATTTTTCAAAGTAATAGTAACTTTTTCGCACATCATAAACATGAAGCATTGTTAATAATCACACCCCATGCAGAAAATATTTCTATGTTGCGAATTAATGCTTAAAATACAGGGTGGCCATCTTGCCCCATATGGCCATCTTGCCCCACAAACCCCTACTCAATAGTCTTTGGTGTGTTATATATATTGATCTATTATAAGGTTGTTCTGTTTAATATTGATCCTCGTTTTTAACCCTAAAAGTATGTGGACAACTTTTTTGCATAGTTTTATTAATACCGTTTCACAAACAAGTTGACGATAAAACACTAATTTTATAAACAAATATGTGGATCATCAGTGATCCATTGGGAACATAACGACATTTTTATCCTTCCTGATCTAACCTGTTCCTTGTTAGCATCTTTGTTTACAATCAAGATATTTTCCATAATTAATAGTGCTTCATGTAAAAATGTCATTTTTTCATATAATGTAATCTATTTAGCGCCGGCAATAAGTCGCAGATGAATCCAGGAGGGTTTATATGGTACGAGGAGAGAATCCATAGATTCGAAGCGAATCATGTCCGAATAACTACTTATGATAACTGCAAGAAGTCCGACAAGTTTCATTAAGTTTTACAGAAGGGCTAGATAAGAATCTCGAGATAAATTGAAGATGTAATAGACGATTTATAAATATATAGTTTTGAAAAAAAAACAATATACAAATAAAAAACAAAATTTATATATGTGAATTCAGTGCATCCATCTTCCCAATGGATCACAGGTGATCCACCCAAAAAATCAAATTTTTCATTCCTAACGATATTTTAGAGTAAAACTATACATTAGTACGGGACAAACATCAAATTCTCGCTCCAGTCGACTTTTTAGATTCCAAAATTTCAGCGCGGTGAAACTATAATTTAGCGCAAGCGGTTCAAAGTTTGCATAGGATTTACTATGGGAAAAGTTACACTTTCAGATAAAAAATCCCAGAGGTCGCCCCTTGTCTCCTTAATTCAAATCGATCAACGTTTCTTGTAGAAAAATCATTTATGAAACTTTCCTTCGAAGACCGCAAAACGATTGGATGCTTGTGGAAAAAGTTATTGATTGTTTACCGATTAGTGATCCAACGAACGGCTTTTGTTTTATTAGCAGCACTGTAGCTGCTGCCTTGGCTGCTGCTGTTTCTGGGGGTGGTGATGCCGCCCGCCGCCACATGCAACAACGGCAGCAGCAGTGCTGCTGATAAAACAAAACAAAAAGCCGTTCGTTGGATCACTAATCGATAATGTGTTGTGGGCCTCGTGGCCGTGCGGTTAGCGGCGTCAGTCGTCTAGGCGTTTCGTAAGCCTCGGAGTGCGGGTTCGATTCCCGCTCCAGTCGGGGAAAACTTTTCGTCGAACGGAAAATTCTCCATTGGGCCACTGGGTGTTATGTGTGTTGTCCGTTGTCTCGTGTATGTGTAATGTTCAGTCTGTGCAGCCTCTGGCTGAAGACGGTGTAGTGTCTTTTTTTCTTTTTTTATAAATCAATAACTTTTTCCACAATCATCCAATCGTTTCGGGGTCTTTGAAGGAAAGTTTTATAAATGATTTTTATACAAAAAGCATTGATCGATTTGAATTAAGGAGACTAAGGGCGACCTCTGAGATTTTTTATTTGAAAGTTTAACTTTTCATCCTATGCAAACTTTGAACCGCTTGCGCTAAATTATAGTTTCACCGATTGCGCTGAAATTTTGTACAGTTCAAATGGGACCTAAATGGGATCTAAAAAGTCGACTGGAGCGAGGATTTATTTTTTCCATACAAGCGTGTCCCATACTACTATACACTCATTGCACAATTATGGGTCACTCAAGGAAAAATCATTTCATAATATGAATCGTTTTTCATACAAAAATAACACTTTCATTATTTTTATTTTATATTCTCTTCATTGAAACTCCTTTTTATTGTTTTATATAAAAATCTGCTTGTAAAATTCACTTTAGGCGGTGAAAATTACTGAAATGTTGGTGAATAATGAAAACCACAATTATGGGTCAAAATTGGCTGTGTAACAATTATGGGTCAATTTGTTGCCTATTATGGGTCACTCAAGATGAATCGGCTGAACAAAAATGTTTTGTCTATTTTTTTCAATGAATGGTCACTTATTCTAGAAAGATCAACTATAGTAGAATCTAATACTGGTCTCAATCCTCTTAACGAAGCGTGTTTTCACGATTTGGAATCAATTTTTCAAAATTGGGACAAAATCTCCAACACAACCACTGATAAACGCCTAAAAGTATGCAATACCCATGTACGCAGAACTGTCAATATTATGCTGTACAAAAAGTGACCCATAATTGTGTGATTTTCGGTGTTCCTTGTCACAATAATGAGTCACTTAAATTTTGCCTGAAATAAGCTTTAATTAGCTGCAGTCACATGAATTTTTAAATTTAGAACGTAAATTATACTTTTGTTCTGGTGACGATACCATTTCGCACTTGAAAATCACTAAAGCTCGCCTTTACAGAGCTTACGAAATCAGCGCATGCACTTTCTGATGTTCACAATCGAAGCGTTACTTTGACAGATGATTTTATGCCGAACAAAAAATTACTGAAAATATGAATGTTTCGACGTATAAGCCCGTGTGCGATACGTATAGTGACACAAAACAAATCAACTCATCAACGAAAAATGATAATGGCTAACAAAAGCTTGTAATTAATTAGTATTTATCTATTAAAGTGGAAAGTGACTAATAATTGTGTGTGACCCATAATTGTGCAATGAGTGTACATCTTTTGTTCTGGTGATTTTTTTTCAGAAACCATTTTATCTATTTTTAAATGTTAAAAAACCTTGTGGGAAAGAAAGAGTTAATGAAAAATGCTCAAAACTCCTTGTCTGGGTTGTAGCTGTTAGGTAGAAAAAATGTATGTCCTTTTACAGCGGTAACATAGATCTCCAGGTTATCCAAAACGTCCAGAAGTTTTGAACTTAGTCTACTAAATACAAATAATTGTGGGTACTTTTCAAATCACTTTATTCATTATACGGAGTTTGAAGTGTAACCGATGCTTTGTATTGCATACATGAATCAAATGGGTAAATTCTGGGCTGTCCATTTATTAAGTAAGGGAAAATTTGGGATTTTTCGACAGACAATACAATATTTGTATTAGCAATACGACATTGACGATGCTATTGTCAATCGCTCTTCTATTTCACGCCACCCAGCAGGGACGTGGTCTGGCACCCGCTTCAGCATCTCCATTTCACGTTATGTACTGACACATTCTACCGTGATGTTAAAACGTTTTGACGCATTCGTAGGCAGATTTTCCACTGTAACTCATGAAAACGATTGTAAACCTCAAAATATTTTTTCATATTCGGATTCCTTGCAAAATTTCTGATATGTTTGACCTATTGAACATTTAGTTTGCATTAGAAAAACATGTTTCAAATGCGTATTTGTAGCGTGACGTTACAACGCTCTAGAATCCGATCCTCTCTACCGCGCTACCAACATCTTAGAAAATCTGCTCGGATTTTTTATGATATTCTAATTTTTTTTCTACCATTGAAATTTATTGGTTGGTTCTTCAATTCAATGAAATAAAACATATAAATTTTGGATTTGTTTTTGGATAATCGACTTTTACATTTCGTGACGTTACAACGCCCGTTCAGTTTCAAACAGGGTTCTGCTCGCGTTGTAACGTCACGAAAATGCACATCATGTTAGAATCAGAATAATCAGCCAAATTTGCCCGAATTTGTGATTATGTTATTGCAATATCTTCACTGCTTCAAGCGGAACTTTATGCTGTTGAAAATCCATTTTGTGATAAATGGCTCGGAGGGCCTAGTTATTGCTATCAGTAGTATGAATATTCCTTCATAAAGGTTAATGACACCGGCCGGTTTAGTACCATCCATATTCTTCTAGTTTTGTCCCGAAGACTAGCGCGCTGAGATCCATTACTTCACAGCGCCAGATATTTATATTTTTCAGCATATCACTCATCACGCCGTCGAGATAAACATTTCTTCAATAATCTTTGCAATGTCATCTATTCAAGTGAAAATGCTTTAATTTGTTTGAGAGAATTTATTGAATCAAAAGCATACCAGAGGATCTGCATACCACTTAGGACCCTAAGAACAACTTCTGTGATCTCAGAGACAAATAGACCTAACAGTGATAAAAAAATCTGAATTACTCAGAGAGTTGGTGTCTTTGGAAAAGTTGTTTGGTAAATCAAAGACTTACAGCTAATTTACCATTTGACGTGAGATTTTGCCACTGGCCGATGCTAATTAAAAGTTTGTAATAGTTTGCAAATGATTTCTCAAAAAGTTTCCTACAAGTTTTGACTAGTTGAGAAACTAGCAGTCAAAATTTGTAAATTTTTGGGCACTTTTTAAAAAGTTCCAACTTTTCTTTTAAAAATAAATATAATGTGCATGGTTTTCCAAAATTTCAACTACCACTAGGCAAGTACAACCGACAAACGACTTTTAAACTGAAGGTACTTAAAAAGTTAAATAACTTTCTAAGTAATCAGGGTCCTGAGATATAAGAGTCGGTGATTCTTGACAGACAGACGTAACACTGACATAATTTCCATTCCATAGGGGAGACTGGGTAGACTTGATCCCTTTTTCTTGATTTGCCTGTAACTTTAATTAAAACTAGATCTGATTTTTGTACAGAATGACAGGTATCTATTGCAAGTTTATACACAACAGAAAGGCTTAAATGCATTGCTGAAGTTTTCAAAACTGTGTTTTTGGAACATGTCTTATGATGCATTCTAAAAAATGGGTGACATGTGATCTCCTTTTAAGCACATGGTTAATTTTTAGGAAAAATAACTTCAGAGGCTTCCTATTTATTTTCTTTTCAAGTATTTAGAAAATAGAATTTTATTTTATAATACATACATATAATGTGTGTGTAATCCTCGAAGGATCAAGTCTCCCCATATCAATATTGTATAGGTATACTCAACTAAATTACCTAAAACATGTTTATAAAAATCTTAGTAGCGACGTATAGGGGATAGGTGTAGTTAATTGTTACACACCTTACATTACAAGCATTGTTTTGTCTCGAAAGCAAATCAGGCCAAACATTTCAATAGGTCCTATCTGCATTTGAGAGGCTCTCTTTGTTCACTTTCTCTTTCAATTATTGCAATGTAATGGTACACTTTTCAACTATTTTTGCAGTACAAATCAAAAGACGATTGTATCGACCATCGTTCAAAGCAAGGACACAATCATAATACAAATAAACAGCTGAGGTATTAACGAAAGAGAGGGAAACCAAAGAGAGCCTCTCTTCTGCAGATAGGACCTTTAGACATGTTTGGCCTGAAATTTGAGTTAACTCAGGTGTCTGACAGATTTTGGGTAGCTGAATCCAAATCCGGGATCAGGATTGTTCCAGCACGTTCATTCATTTCATTTATTTAGTTCACATCAAATTCATGATAATACTGAATCAACAATTTGCCGCCATAATACTCGATTTGCAGCTGCAGCTCTCCATCCTCGGTCACGCCCAACACTCGCCAGATCACGCTCCACCTGGTCCGCCCATCGTGCTCTCTGCGCTCCACGCCTTCTTGTACCAACCGGATGGTTAGCAAACACCAACTTTGCAGGGTTGTTGTCCGGCATTCTTGCAACATGCCCTGCCCACCGTATCCTTCCAGCTTTGGCCACTTTCTGGATACTGTGTTCGCCGTAAAGTGCAGCGAGCTCGTGGTTCATCCTTCTCCGCCACACACCGTTCTCCTGCACACCGCCGAAGATCGTTCTTAGCACCCGTCGCTCGAAAACTCCGAGTGCTTGCAGGTCCTCCTCGAGCATCGTCCATGTCTCGTGTCCGTAGAGAACCACCGGTCTTATTAACGTCTTGTACATGGTACATTTGGTGCGCAGCACGTCACAAGTTTGAAATACCTACTTTATTTCAACAATGTGCTGTGGAATTTTGACACGATTTGGTTCATTTTTCACAAAGTTATTGAGACTTTTTCTGAAGGACTGAAAACAAACTGCCAGTCGTTAAAAAAATAGTGAAATGCACAGTCATAGCACAATCATGCGTCACCCACAATTATGGGTCAATTCCATTTAAATAGCATGGAGAACTGACTGACTAATGATTGGGACAGAGTGACCCATAATTGTGCTATGCTTAGTCAACTTAGTGCATAGTCTTAAGTGAAAGGAATTAGGTACGGTCACGGTATTACGCGTAATATGTTATTTTCTTCAATAATTGGATTGAAAGCCGCTCAACCATGAAGCAACTAATCGGAGACTCATAGGCGCCAACTTAGGGGGGCAAGCATGGTTTTGCCCCCCCAATATTTGACGATTTTTCGATTTTCCCATACAAAAAATCAGAAAAACCAGGCTTTGCCCCCCCAATAATTTGACCAAGTTGGCGCGTCTGCGGAGACTGAAGACTCTATACCAAATTTGACTCTGAGATAGGTATCCAGTGAGATCTCGTTTCAAAGACTATGCTATTGTCTTTGAAACGAGATCTCACTGGATACCTAGCAAAGCATAGCATGAATACTTGCACAATTCTTGGATGGAGTTGCAAAGTTTAATATATCCATTGACATTGCTAATGTCGCTACTATCGACAATGTCATAGACCCACTCAGCTCAACACACCTGGTCAAGTCCTTGCAAGCATTTTTATTAGTCCAATCGTCAACTTAGAAAGAGCCCAGAACTGAAGCAGCTACCAATAGATGAACGGATGTTGAAAATAGCGAATTTTAAATTTATATGTAGTTATAGAACAATATAGGGTACAAAAGTGTAATCAGAAAGATATCACCTAGTTCCAGCGTAGCGTAGTCCACTGACTGCATTGATCTGCTTGTTATAACCCATTAACTACGGATAACTGTTCATTTTCTCAAAGTTCTGCAGAGATAATGGACGTTTATTTCACTATTCTTTTTGGTACAAGCAGCTTCCTTCCAACCGGGTAACCATAATATTTCTTCAAAAGTACATATCCATATCCAATCAATATTCATCCTTGTGCCCACCCCGACCACAAATTCGAGAAGAACCGGCATCTCCCACTTTGTCTCCAACTGTTTGGCACGCGTAAAACGACGTTACACGGCAGAAAAAAGGTGCAGCAAGGACTTACAGTGTATCAAACAATTGTCCGTACAGCGAGATCGAATAAGTTTTCTGAAAGTTACAGAACTTTTAGTAAAACTTATAAGACTCATTGAGTATAACATTATATCTCAATATGTACTTGATGAAATTCAATTTTTTTTGTGTTACATCTTATTCCTAAGGCTTTCATATGCAGCCATGTTTGGGGTTTTATATTCACTACGAAAAATATGAAAAATGTGCGTATGTAGTTGACGATGTTTTAAAATTTACCATATTTTGCACATACAATCTACCAAACGTTTTCCACCAATAAAAGTGCCTTAACTGAACGAAAAATCCATAGGACCTACTCTTCATATGTAGTTCAGTAGGTCCTGTATAAAAATATATCATTAAGAGAGTTGAAAAAAAGTTGAAAACACTTGGCACTTTTATTGATCAAAATAGGATAAATTTCCAAATGACACTCTGAACATATACAGATTTTTCATATTTTTTGTAGTGAATATAAAACCTTAAACGAAGCTGCATATGAAAGCCTTAGGTATAAGCTGTAACACGAAAAATATTGAAAAAGTTTCATCAAGTACATATTGAGATACAATGTTTTAAAAATGTATTCAAAAATTTTATAGGATTTTCTAAAAGTTCTATAACTTTCAGAAAACTTATTCGATCACGCTCAAAATTTTACCAATAGAGCTTGTATATATGATTCATCATTGGTTAAAATTTCAGTGTTTTTGATTGACGTATAAAAAAGTTATAATCATTTAAATGAAAAATTATTTTGACCAAAAAATTGCTGTACGGACAATTGTTTGATACACTGTACTTTCCGCAACTGTTCCCGGATCCCGCACATACGCCCCCATTATTATCCGACAAATGGAAATACAAACGCGAAGAATCTCTTTCCGAAACACGATCATCAATAATCTCTGGTTTTTATCTTCTCAAACACAAGATTAAAATGCCAGCTATTACCTAAAATTTAAGTTGGATTCCGCGCACATAAATAAACTTCTTCGAACTATATGAACATGTTAGACCAAAGTTTTCCAATTGTAAAAATCACTATTCACTATTCAAATTTAAACTGCCGAATGGCATAGCACTACCAGCGTGGTTACCAGCCAATTCACATTTTCACCGACACTTTTTCTCGTTTTCAAAACACGATTGATACACAATAGGACAAATTTTCCACTGCATCTGCTAGCAATACCCGGTCGTCGATCGACATTCCGAGTCCCTCAGTTTGCACAAGGATGCAACATATACGGGAGAAAATTCATAATTAGAACTGATCACAGACCTTTAGTATATCTTTTTGGTATGAAAGAACCAACCAAAAAGCTTACGCAAATGCGTCTAGATTTAGAAGATTACGACTTTGAAATCGAGTACATCAAAGGAAAAAATAACGTTGGTGCTGATGCTCTCTCAAGAGTAGCAATCACATCAAATGAATTAAAGGAAATGACAATTTTGAAAGTAAACACTAGGTCTATGACTAAAAATACAACAACAAGGGAACCTATTTCAAAGGATCTTACAGGTGCGCAACTGTCAATCTACGAAGTAGAAGATTCCTCAAAAACTTATCAACTACCTAAACTACACACAATAACACGTTCGAACGGAAAAATAATGATGATTATAACGGATCCAAAAGAAAAAGAAGAATTATGTGCAGTCACAGCCGATGGAACTCAGACACTAGAGTCCGTTTGTCTAAGGTTGAATGACATGCTTAAAGAAAAAAAGTTAAATAAAATAGCTATGTCGACACAAAATAATATATTCACGATTTTACCAGTAGAATCGTTTAAAAAGATCGCGATCAATGCATTTAAGGACGTGGAAATTTTGCTATATAAACCACGTAGAAGAATTGAAAATATAAACGAAATAAACAAAATATTACACGACTACCATGTGACACCAATAGGAGGTCACGTAGGACAAAACCGATTATATAAGAAATTAAAAGTCATATACGATTGGAAAAATATGAAGAAAACGATTGCTGGATTCGTAAAAACTTGCAAATCTTGTCGAATAAATAAGGTATATAAACATACCAGGGAGCCAAATATTGATACCACCACCCCGGCTAAACCATTTGATGTAATATCAATTGATACAGTAGGACCTTTACCCCGGACAAACAACAATAATCGATACTGTATAACAATACAGTGTGATTTATCAAAGTATGTGGTTATAATACCCGTACAAAATAAAGAAGCTTCGACTATAGCGAGAAGTCTTGTCGAGAATTTTATACTTACATTTGGAAACTTTCTTGAACTTAGGTCGGACCAAGGAACGGAATATAATAATGAAATACTGAATAAAATAGGAAAAATACTAAAATTCAAACAGAAATTTGCTACAGCCTATCACCCACAGACTATAGGTGCACTGGAAAGAAATCATAGATGCCTAAACGAGTATCTAAGATCTTTTTGCAATGAACACCATGACGATTGGGATGACTGGATTAAATTCTATACATTTGTTTACAATACAACGATACACACAGATACAGATTATACCCCACACGAATTGATCTTTGGTAGAAAAGCAAAGTTACCACAGGATATATTTAAAACCAAAGTAGAACCAATTTATAATTTAGAATTGTATTATAATGAACTCAAATACAAACTTCAGAAATCCAACATAATAGCAAAAACCAATTTAATTGAAGGAAAACAACATAGATTACAATACCTCAATAAATACACAAACTCAATAAAGTTATCAGAAGGAGATTTGGTTTATATAACGAACGAAAACAGAAAGAAATTAGATCCTCATTATATTGGACCATATAAAGTCAAAAATGTTGAAGAACTAAATTGTGAATTAGAAGAAATGAGTTCACGAAAGACCACTATTGTACATAAAAATAGAATAATTAAAATGTACTAACTTGATAACAGCATCAGTATAAAATAAATATATTAAGTATTAAGTGAACAACCGAGCCTAACTTGTTTCAAAAAAAAAAAAAAAAATGAAAAAAAAAAAAAAAAAATTTTTTTAATCTACTATTTTGTAAAGATCTCTGGGACAGAATTTTTGTTTTAAATGATTTCGTTTCATATACATTTCACTAAATCATTCAAAAAAAAAAAGGGGGAAAGGTGTGCTGTGCATCTTCCCGCATAATCAATTACATCCCATAAATACGTACAGTAACTACCAAATCATATACAATTCAATTAGTAAGCATCAATGCTGTTTCCACTGTGCTATCTGCACACAGTAAGAATGGTCAGGAATGCATGTGCGGTCCGAGCGTTCTGACCCGACGCGCGGACACCTGTTTTGCTGACTCGTATTACGAGTGTAGTGGCCCCACAGGGCAGGGTACAATCAGAAGAGTCAAATAACCAAAACATTGGGTTCGATACCCGAGCAGGGAATGAGAACAAACCTATAACAAATTGATAACTCATTTTGTTATTGATAACAAAATGAAATCAAAACAAGTTTTCGTTCCGAATTGTTTTTATTTAATATCAAATTGATATATCATTTTGTTATCATTTCAAAAACTCAATGATAACAAGATTTGATTTCAAAAATCCAAAAAAGGTTTAATATGCTTTATTAATATTAATTATATTCACAAAATATTTGTTAAATCTACCAGAGTATTTTACTTACATATTGACACAAAATTTATAATTTGCTGATTCTGGGTAATGATCATGCTATTGATTTAAATTGGCTTGAACTTAAGTAAGTCTTTTTAGGGCGACTTCGACATTATCGACAGGTTTGTTCTCTTCGTTATGAGGGGGTATTTATCGGCTAAGTTTCCTGAAACTTGGTTGTATAGCTTGGTTGGGAAAGATTTGAGGCCAACTTTGAATAGAACTGGTTTCAAAAAGCCTTCCATGACGAAGAGAACAAAACTATCCAGAATACAAAAGTTCCCAGATATCAGTTATTTCAATCTAAACATATTGCCAAATAATTTTTAAATTCTATATTAAAGGCAAATGAAGATAGATATGGCCAACCGAAGTAATTCACGGTCATTCTACTGTTGAAGGTCACATATTTTACCTTTATAAATAATTCTTGCGCGAAAAAGGATTCATTGTAGCTCCGTACCAAAATGATGAATCTTGTGATGTTTGAAATTTTGAAAATAACACAGATATTTATCATACATGAAAATGATGAATGCCATTTCACTTATTGTTATGCCAAACGGCCATTTTACCAATCGACTATTATGCCAGATTATGCCATTTGGCCATTATGCCAAAAGACTATGCCAAACGACATTATGCCATACCCGATAGATTTATTGTAGTAAAATATTTTTCCTATTGGATGCCTTATTTTTTCAATGTCATCATTTTCCCCGGGTAACGAGGGAAAAAGCTGAGAAGCCGAATGCGACTCAATTCGTTGCTCGATGTCATTCAATTTGAGTCCCGATGCCTGTGGCTCTGGGATGTCGTGAACATCTCCCACATTTGTTTTGCTGCAGTGCATATAATCAGAAGGAAAAGCTGAAATATAATTACCTATACAAAAATATTAACCCTCGAGCGATCGCGCTGTTGTATTTTGTACAACACGTTGAAAAAATCTTGCTTTTTGTACTCAGCATTAGCATGGTGCTGACGCAGGTAGTCAAACGCGCGAGTTACGGAAGGTTAAGGGCAGTTGTCCTTTGACTACAAATTTACTTTTCTTTGTCACTTCAATGTCTATCATTAATCTTTTAGTTAAATCATGGTATAGTTATGCTGCATATCTATGAGGATGTCATATCCGATTTCCATAAAATTTTTCTTCGTTTAGGCTCCAAGTTAGAAATGACTGTTGATGAAATGTTAATGTTACAATCGATAATACTACGGCATTAATAGGTGTCATATTCTGATGATATCGTATCAAACAAAACAAGTTTTCAATCACGAGATTCTTCTAAATTTAAAATAAAATCTAATTTAAATTTTTACTTATTCATGTAAATTAATGCCTAATAAAATATCAAAATGAATACTAAATTTGTTATTATTTTTTAATTATTATTCTTTAGATTTGATAACTCCCTGAGAACTGCGTATGATATCAAGTCGTAAAATGTAGATAACAAAATGAGATATCAATTTGTTATCAATGAGAACTCATTCTGATTTCAATTAGATATTCCAGTACATTATTTTGTTATCATTTTTGTTATGTTAACACTTAAGTCATACAAAATGAAAACTCACTTTGTTATCAAAATTCGTGATATCTAAATAACTCAATTTGTTTTCAATTAGTTCTCATTCCCTGCTCGGGTAGGTACATCGCCGAAATTTATATTGTCAGCTTTCTGTCCCAGGCGTCTAGTTAATTCTTTCTCTTTTTTACACATTGAACCATGAACAAGCATATGATAACCATTACAACTTTGTGAGCTATAAAAACCGAACCTTTTGAGAAATACAGCAATCTTTGCCCAACCTTGAAGGGGTTTCAATGTGCTCTGTTATTACTGATACCACATACCGAACTCCCGTCTTGATCTAGTGCCATGGTCCGTGCCATGTGCCACTAGGCAAGGAAGTAAGTCTTCCGCGTCGGATATATCGTTATCAGAGTCCTGTGATGGACTCTCCTCGCGAGTGATAAAGTGTTTCCGCAAAGCTATACGGTGAACCTGTGAGTGATAAAGTGTTCCAGCAGGCTATACGGGGAACCTGTGAGACATGGTTCACCGCTTATAGGGCAGTGCATGAAAGTATCTCCTTCTCTTTCACTCTTACAGAAATTTTGTAAACAACAAGGCCACGAAACGTCAAAATCCCATACAAAATCAAAACAGTGCAGTGCCCTATGCTTTACAATACAGCTGAAAAAAAAACTAGAACAACACCTCTGGCCACAATAATGCATAAAGTATTAAAGAGGACCGAAACTTTTGATTAGCCACTCCCATCAAAAATCTGCTTTTGAATTTGTCAGTTTCTCGATTTTTACTTATGCTAACCATGCCAAGTGGAAATAGCAAGGTTTGATTGCTTTGACATTCATTTCATTTTCATTTTGCAGCATTTGGTGGGGCAATGAGAGCGCAAGTCAGTCCAAAGCCGATGATAAGGAGTGGTAACGGCTGAATAGTCTTTGCTGACCACATAAACGTCATGGGATAGGAAAAGGGTATTTTGGTGTGGGATTATGGTGTTGGTACAGACTTGACAATATCAATGCTATTCAGATGCAAAATAATTTTAAGGCTCAATAGTGAATCGCATACCTTCCAAAACCAAAAGAAAAACAATAGTCAAACAACTAATCCACAAAATGCCAAGCAAGTCATAGAAAGAAAAGCGCCCGATTGTTTATTTTGTCAATTATAACAAACAAACGGAAACTTCTACCCTCTCCGACTCGCCAGTCACCCCGGAAAAAAATTCCCTTCAGTTCTGGAAAATATATTATTCCCAATTAAGCCTTTAATCGAATTGTTCTCGTGGTCTTGTAGTACCCCTACTAGGTAAGAACCAGTCATTGTCATACATATTAAATGCTAGACATGACCCCGGATAGCATTTGCATATGTAAAAGCTTTGCTGATGTGACTTTCCTATTAGGCAATTCTCTCATCTCATGTTTGTCTTCAAAACCTTGTCAAGCTTAGAAAATTTAAGTTAATAAACAATACATTACAAGGTTCGAATTTCCATAGAATGAGGTCATTTATTGGCACTACAACACCATAGAAGATAATAGCACATTGGCTACAGTACAAATGCGAAAAATCTCCCTTTTCCCCCTCTCCGCAACCCGGGGACGCGCCCTGTTCGATTTCGAAAGCCTCGGAGAATATTACAAACCTTCAATGGCATTCCCATAAACTAACCCACATTGCCCATTCAGGGGTCTGACCCTCAGTTTGTAATATTCTCACCAACTTGGAATTATATTTTCCCGGCACATAAATGACTTCGACAAATGTTCGATATACTATGCAGCAGCATGATCAGTATAACTATATCAGGTGACTTGAAGATCAAATTTTTACAGAATTGTTTGCCATTCATTATACATTCAGCTCTTCCAATCATTACAATCATTACAAAGCACATCGGCTACATGCCTGAACTCAAAGCTTCCTGGAAGATATAATCCAATCCCAGGGTCGGAAGTAATCTGTGTTATGTCAGCCTCATATTCAACTTGTATTCAGCTCCGTTAACCTGCTGAAAACAAAAACAAATTGACGTACGAGATGCAATTATAATCCAAACATGTTTAATTGTCTCATCTAAGTAAACGCATTTATAATGGGTAGTATGCAGATCGCAAGAAATTTCCTGGCCTATCTCGATGCGTGGGAAATTCAGGCAAGGAATAGCTCAAGAAATAAGAAAGCGTCGCTTTATTCCGGATCCTAGTACGGAGCTGAAACGAAACGTCAAATCAAATGGGGCTTGCTGTGTTAAATTTGCTGACCATTCCGGTCACGGAAAAATAATGCACTGAACGAAAATTACTTGAGCGATTCCGTTTGAAGTGCATAGCTCTTCTAAAAATTTACAACTTGGGATTTGAACTCGTGATCTCCCAATCACCCGTCGCATGTCTGGTCATCTACGCCATCCTGGAATTTGGAAGTTGCTCGTTGAGAAGGAAGCATCTTCGCAAAGCTGTCAAAGATCAATATTCAGATTTATGGAAAATATTTCGACAATGATTTTTCATAAGGGCATTACTGACTTGATCGATTTCTCTTTATCGACTCTCTCTTTCGCTAGTAACTTGATCAAAACAAACAAAATCATTATTCTTTTTGTTTCTATAGCAAAATGTAGTCGTCTTCTTCGCATTTCAACCAAAAAATCTTTAGAAAACTCAATATACAATCATAGCACAATTATGGGTCACTCTGTCACAATTATTAGTCAGTCAGTTCTCCATGCTATTTAAATGGAATTGACCCATAATTGTGGGTGACCCATGATTGTGCTATGACTGTACATTCTGTAATAATACAAAGAGAGGATCGATGAAGAGAATTCGAAAATGTCAGTTAGGCCCTAATTAAGAATCAGTGTCGATTTATCAAAAAAAAACCTAATTAATCCACCTTGCGGTGATGGTGCCTTTCTCGTGCCTTCGAAAACACATTTCAACACAACTCAAGTGACATGTTGATGAATATCGCACTTTCATACGTTTAACAGAAGTCCATTTCATGGCATCAGAGATCATATCATTTATCTGGTTTTTAATTTTTGAGCCTTGAACTCTTAAAAAACAGCCGCAATCTTGAATTTTGAGCCGCCATTTAGGATTTATGTCCAGCAGCTTGGAAATTCTGGAAATTGAATGGTGTTAGAGCCCAAAACTCCATTAAACAGCCGCTATTTTGAATGTTGAGACGCCTTCTTGGATATTCTGGTAGCTATTTTTGAACTCCGGTTGTCTTCCCCATACCAAATATACCCATATTGAACGGTTTTAGAGCGTAAACCTCCATTAAACAGCTGCCATCTTGAAGTTTATGCCGCTATCTTGAATTTTGAAACGTCATATAGCCGTATAGTGAACATATAGCCTTTCAGTACACTTCGGTGTACGAGAAAGGCAAAACAATATTTTCGAGCCTAAATGCTGTAGAAAACTAAGATATTTAACAAAACAAATAGATTGAAAGATCTGTTTTTGATATACACCTAAAAATTCTGAAATTTGCACGAGACAGAAACATCAATGAACGTAAACATTTTCAAGACTGAATCACAAATTGAACTCAATTCTACGCGCATCATGTAAGTCCTGGTTAGTCCTGGTTAGATGTCAACAAATCCACTTCACCAGAAACGTAGAATCAGTATCACATTCATCTGCCACCTTCCAACTCGGTGAAATAGCCGAGAGGTAAGAGATGTGGCTCACAATCAGCAGATCCTGAGTTCGAATCCAGGCATGTTGATATTATACTTTTATATGTTTTATTTATCAGATCGTTTCTAGCGATTGCTAGACGCTAAGAAAATATAAGTCCTAGGAGACGTAAATATACATATTGACTATATGTATACATATAGTCCTAGGAGACGTAAATATACATGGAGACGTAAATATACATATGACCTCTAAATTTGTGTCTTTGAAGACGCTTGTATATGTCAGGTTCAGGACACCTAAAATTACATGATTATTCTACGTGTGTAGAAAAATCAATAAACTTCCGAATGAGGGTTAAAAAGCTGCGATAAGTTTGACCATTTTCAAGTTATAGCCAGTTTGAGGCAAGCAAAGTAAAAAACATGTAAAGCTCAATTACTATGTAACGGTTGAGATTTGACCATATGCGTACACATTTTTTTCACTATTGTTGATCCTCTATCTCTCCTTAAAAAGTTTGCATTCACAGGGCTGTTACAAAAGTGTCGATTTGAAAACCGCAAAATCCGCGCCAAGCCATTTGAAATCCGCGCCGAGGTCATCAAATCCGCGCCAATACAAAAAAATATATGATTTTGATGACTCGAACTCATAAAAAGCCCGACTTTTTAAACTATTTATGGTTTTTGTTGCACTCCAGATGAAGATCATTTCTAATATTAAAACCGATTTTAACTATTATTAATCCATGATCTAAAATCCACATCAACCAAGAGTTTAAAAATGTTGCAAACAAGTTAGTTTCTTTTAAATTGGAATAAAAAGTTTTGAATAAATAGTTCTTTGATTGCTCAGGGTGACTACTTTTTTACGAGAATGGATTTTCTTGTTCTCTGAAACAGTTCCAAAAAGGAGCATTCTAGACGAATCTTTTGAAATAATTATAACCAACATTATGGTAGAAAACCTGCAATAAAAACTGTAATAAGTTCCAAAAGATCGTTCGAGAGAACTGCAAGAAAATTTTCGGATTTTTTGTGCAGATACAAATTGAGTAATTGATTCTAACATAATCTATTGATTAAATAAATCCCCAATATCAATAGGAATAATATTTAAGGGAGATATTTATTAAATAGGAAACATTTCATAAAAAAAGGTCAGGCAAATGATCTTGCCTTTCAGCAAAAGGTATGTAGAGAAGTATTAATTTATTATAAACTTATGATAAGAGTTTCTGATCACACCACATCCGTGGAAATTCAGTAAAGATTTCAGCAAGAATGTCCTCCATAGGATTCCAAAGCTTCAAGTTTTCAAGTTAAAAATATCCTCCAAAAATTCTACCCTTTATTAACTGTGCTCGCTACTCCCTTCTCAACGAATGCTCCGACTGGAAATCAAAGATAAATTTTACCCTGACAACAGAAGTTTACATAGTTTTGGGATAATTCCATTAGAGTTTTTCCCAAAAATCGATTCTACAGAAGTTCTACAAGTTACACACACGGTGTGTTTATAGAGCAACTTTAAAACAAAAAAAAATAAGTAAGTCTGAAATTTTGCCCAGTGATACTTTGGGCCATTCCCTTCAATTTGCTGGGTCGGTTGAAAACATCCATCGGGGGGTCTAGAAGAAAAATTTTTTTTGAAGGTTTTTCATGCAAAAACTGTTAAAAGCGCATATTGTAAATTATTGCATCTCCTACACTGCCCCCACTCGCATAACAGTCCCGTTTGACTTTTCATCACTTTTGAGTTAACGTTATGAATAGTCATCATTTTTGATGTACTTCCAAAAACAACAATAAAAATTACGAATTTTTATGTCAATGTGTGAAAAAAATACCAAGTTATGAGCGTCCCATATCAAAAGTACCCGCATAACAGTCCCATCATGGATTTTTGTGTTACGTAACACAAAACTGAACAACTTTGTAGTGATTGTAATATTTTTTACAGTTATATATTCATGTGCAAAGCAATCTGTGAAAGTTTCGAGATGATCGAAATATTTTTCAATTTTTGGCGATTTTTCAAAGTTTTATATGGAAACAAGTTTTCAAACTTCAAATGCCGTTTTCTCAATTCCTACTTTTTGCAAATGGGACTGTTATGCGAGTGGGGGCAGTACAAATAGTCACAACTTTTTTGTCTTTGAAGATAGAACTATACAACTTTAAGGTGTTTCGAAATAGTATGCGTAGATGATTGTGTGAAAATTTCATTGAAATATGTTGAATGGTTTTCAAGTAATAGCAAAACTATCAAACGCATTCTAAAATACTAAGCTTAGTAGCAAACGATCAACAAAATATCTATATTTTTTATACAATAATACATGAAAAATATTTTATTCTAAACATCTTGAGTCATTATGATGGCGGTACTGTGAAAACTTGTTTTTTAAATGATGAACAGATACATAGTCAAATACATGAAAGGAAAACACACACTGTCATTATGTAGATTTTCACTAAAGTATTAATTATTTATTTCAAGAACGTGGTTTAGCGTATACATGTTCACAAGTACAAGTATGTCTCTATTACGAATACTATAATAAACACAATTATCATGATTGCTGAGCATGTCGGCCTTCCCTAAAGAAAATATTTGAATGTTATTTGATAAGCCAAGAAAAGCACTCGAGGATTGTGAAACATCTCTGTTTCGAAGAAAAAGTATAGAAACTAAATTATTTTGGAATTAATGTTTACAAGCTCAAAAATAAATAGTATTTCACCTTAGTCAATGAATAAAAACAATTTAACTCTGTTAAATACCTCATAATAACATTGAAGTTGTGGGTATGAGTCCACATTAAACCAAGACAGAACACAATAACGAGAACTGAAATCAAACCAGAATTCAGTTGGGCAATATTCGATCAAGGGCAACTTTACGGTACTACACATAGTTTCCGGATTATTCCACGATATTTGACATAGCTGTTGGACCTAAACTTAGGTTTGTCTTTAAATTTAATAGCAATATGATACTTATTACTTATGCCACCATTTATTAACGCATAACTGATAATAAGTTGTGAAAGAAGAGTTAAAAGAACGCAGTACTTAATGAAAATGTTTCTACATTAGGCATGAAAATTAGGCTGCTCGGCATAAATCCTAGGAAAAACAATTTGATAACAATGGTTTAAATAGTCTAATCGATTTGCATATGATGTCTCAAAAATATTTTCTGTGGTTTCCTCCAAGCATGAGGAAGAGTGATTGATCATGGTTAGGGCGTCGTTGACTAGTAGAATATTTTCAACATAAATCTATATCTTTCGAAAAAATAACAAACAGTTTTTTTTTATCCAAATTATTGCGCCACGCTCTCCTAGAGCCTTTCGCTTGCAATCTGATACTTAGATAATACCACAGACAAACAGACGTAACACTCTGATGTTTTGCATCGTACACCGATTTAACGGTCTATTTGAAAATTTGATAGTTGGCCAACTGACCACCCGTGGCGCTCGCATCGTTTTTGCTCGAGTTTGACGTTTGCCCACTACCGCCACCTAGTTAATGGTCGGCCAAACTCAGTCCTTTTAGCATTGGGCGAACATGTTTCCGTGACTATGATTTGATTCGGAAAATGTTCGAAGTGTTACGTCTGTTTGTCTGTGATAATACCTTAATCATTTAAAAAGAATGGAAAAAATGAACATGTATACGCAAAACCGCGTTCTTGAGATAAATAATTAATACTTTAGTCAAAAGCTACATAATGGCAATGTGTGTGTTTTCCTTTCATGTATTTGACTATGTAATTGTTCATTATTTGAAAAACAAGTTTTCACAGTACATACCGCCATCATAATGACTCAAGGTCCTTAGAATTGAAATTTTTTCATGTATTATTATATAAAAAATATAAATATTTTGTTGGACTTTTGCTACTAAGCTTAGTATTTTAGAATGCGTTTGATAGTGCTATTATTTGAAAACCATTCAACATATTTTAATGAAATTTTCACACAGTCATCTACGCATTCTACTTCGAAACGCCTGAAAATTTTATGGTTCTATCCTCAAAGACAAAAAAGTTGTGAATATTTGTAGGAGATGCAATAATTTACAATATGCGCTTTTAACAGTTTTTGCATGAAAAACCTTCAAAAAAAATTTTTGTTCTAGACCCTCCGATGGATGTTTTCAACCGACCCAGCAAATTGAAGGGAATGGCCCAAAGTATCACTGGGCAAAATTTCAGACTTACTTATTTTTTTATTATAAAGTTGTTCTACACAACACACCGTGACACAGTATACAAAATCAATGATTTTCTTTACGAGACGAGATTCTACTAATTTAACTACAAAATTCAATCAAATGTTTATCCGAAGTTTCCAGTGACGTCTTTTTGCAAATTCCACAAAAAAAAAACAGATTTAAAAATCACCAAGAAACTCTAGGATTTTTTGCACAAATCTTGCCATGATTCAGTGTTTTTCGAGCCTCGGGCATTACTAAATAAGTTCCGTCCAAAAAAATATAGAAAAATTTACCCAAAAAATGATGGTTAAGGCAGAAATGGCTTCAAGAGGTTGACTACGAAATTCATAAGAGGAACTTCTCTGTTTTCAAAAATTGAGCGTTCAGTGCAGTGCAACTTATCTACCACTCCAAGCTAGCGACTACTAACATTATTTTTACTCAATCACAAAATTCATACCTTATTCCAATTTGAAAATATTCTTTATTTTTTCTGGTTGTGTTGAGCTCAATGTCTATATATTTCATATAAGTGCATTTAAAAACCATTTCCGCAAAAACCGCGCCGAAATTAACAAAAACGCGCCAAATCCGCGCGAAACGCAAAAACCGCGAAAAACGCAAAATCTGCGCCACCTGTAACAGCCCTGCTTACCCATCGGGACCCCACGGAACCGGTTCCGGAACATTACCGGTTCAGATATGGTCTTATACTGTTTTCCTGCTAACCGTTTATCAGGTTATCGAAAATGCCGCTGTTTGATGTGTCGCATGAATGAGTTATGTTCAATTTTATATTTGGTCACTTCCGGCGGAACACCCAGAACCGGTTCCGGAATACTACCGGTTCAGATATGGTCTGATACTGTTTTCCTGCTAACCGTTCATCGCGCTATCGAAAATGCCGCTGTTTGATGTGTCGCATGCATGGGTTTGGTTCTTTTTTATATTTGGCCACTTCCGGCGGGACATCCGGAACACTACCGGTTCAGATATGGTCTGAGACTATTTTCCTGCTTACCGATCATCAGATTATCGAAAATGCTGTGGTTTGATGTGTCGCATGCATGGGTATGGTTCTCTTTTGTGTATGGCCACTTCCGGCGGGACATCTGGAACCGGTTCCGGAACACTACTGGTTTAGATATGATCTGATACTATTTTCCTGCTAACTGTTCATCAGGTTACCGAAAATGCCGCTGTTTGATGTGTCGCATGAATGAGTTATGTTCGATTTCATATTTGGCCACTTCCGGCGGGATACCCAGAACCGGTTCCGGAACACTACCGGTTCTGATATGGTCTGAGACTATTTTCCTGCTTACCGTTCATCAGGTTATCGAAAATGCCGTGGTTTGATGTGTCGCATGCATGGGTTTGCTCTCTTTTATATTTGGCCACTTCCGGCGGGGCATCCGGAACCGGTTCCGGAACACTACCGGTTCAGATATGATCTGAGACTATTTTCCTGCTTTCCATTTATCAGATGATCGAAAATGCCGTGGTTTGATATGTCACATGCATGGGTTTGTTGCATTTTCATGTCTGGTCCCTTCCAGAGGTACCGATCCGGAACACCTAAATGGCCATAACTCCGGAACGGCTGGGCCGATCCGAACCATTTTCAATAGGAAACAATGGGACTGTATGCCGCGTCGAATGAACCGTCCGTCATTAAAATCGGTTGAGGTTTACTGCCAAAAAGTGATGTGAGTTTTTTGTACACACACATACACACATACACACACACAGACATCACCTCAATTCGTCGAGCTGAGTCGATTGGTATATGTGTCTCGACCCTCCGGGCTTTCTATCAAAAAGTCATTTTTGAAGTGAACATATAGCCTTTCCAGTACACTTAGTGTACGAGAAAGGCAAAAATATATGTGATTGTGACTACAACTTTGAAATTGCTACGAAAATCAGCAAATGTTTCAAATATTTTGCATTGGTGTGCAACAAACATCAATACATGTTAACAATGAGGAACTGGTCAATTATCATCACTTTGACCTGTTGTTCAATCGAAAAGTGATAATCGAACAAATAAATCATAAATCCGTTTATATAGCTTACTATTAAACCATCATTGAACGTATCTACAATAGCTTAAGTACATACATTTATTTGTTCAACATCATTAAGACAAGACATAATCAACAATAGTACGCCACAATACTCGGTTTGTGGCTGCCGCTCTCCATCCTCGGTCGCGCCCAATGCTCGCCAAGTCACGCTCCACCTGGTCCGCCCATCGTGCTCTCTGCGCTCCACGCCTTCTTGTGCCAACCGGATCCGTTGCAAACACCAGCTTTGCAGGGTTGTTGTCCGGCATTCTTGCAACATGCCCTGCCCACCGTATACTTCCGGCTTTGGCCACCTTGTGGATGCTGGGTTCGCCGTAAAGTGCAGCGAGCTCGTGGTTCATCCTTCTCCGCCACACCGCCGAAGATCGTTCTTAGCACGCGTCGCTCGAAAACTCCGAGTGCTTGTAGGTCCTCCTCGAGCATGGTCCATGTCTCGTGCCCGTAGAGGATCACCGGTCTTATTAGCGTTTTGTACATGGTGCATTTGGTGCGTGGGTGAATCTTTTTCGACCGCAGTTTCTTCTGGAGCCCGTAGTAGGCCCGACTTCCGCTGATGATGCGCCTCCGAATTTCACGGCTCACGTTGTTGTCAGCGGTCAGTAAGGATCCGAGGTAGACGAATTCCTCCACCACCTCGAAAGTATCCCCGTCTATCGTAACACTACTACCCAGACGGATCCGGTCGTGTTCGGTTCCGCCTACCAGCATGTACTTTGTTTTTGAGGCATTCACCACCAGTCCGACCTTTGCTGCTTCGCGTTTCAGGCGGGTGTACAGTTCTGCCACCGTTCCAAATGTTCTCTAGCGATAATGTCCATGTCGTCCGCAAAGCACACAAATTGACCGGATTTTGTGAAAATCGTTCCCCGGCTGTTGAGCCCGGCTCGTCGCATCACACCTTCCAGCGCGATGTTGAAGAGTAGACATGAGAGTCCGTCACCTTGTCGCAGTCCCCGGCGAGATACGAATGAACTGGATAGTTCACCCGAAACCCTTACGCAGTTTTGCACACCGTCCATCGTTGCTTTAATCAGTCTAGTCAGCTTCCCAGGAAAGCCGTTTTCGTCCATGATTCTCCATAGCTCTGCGCGGTCGATACTGTCGTATGCCGCTTTGAAGTCGATGAACAGGTGGTGCGTTGGGACCTGGTATTCACGGCATTTCTGGAGGATTTGCCGTACGGTAAAGATCTGGTCCGTTGTCGACCGGCCGTCGATGAAGCCGGCTTGATAACTTCCCACGAACTCATTTGTTTTAGGTGCCAGACGACGGAAGATGATCTGGGATAGCACTTTGTAGGCAGCATTCAAAATAGTGATCGCCCTGAAGTTCTCACATTCCAAATGGTCGCCTTTCTTGTGAATGGGGCAGATTACCCCTTCCTTCCACTCCTCCGGTAGCTGTTCGGTTTCCCAGATCCTGACTATCAGCCGATGCAGACAGGTGGCCAACTTTTCTGGGCCCATCTTGATGAGTTCAGCTGCGATACCATCCTTACCAGCTGCTTTGTTGGTTTTGAGCTGGTGAATGGCATCCTTAACTTCCCTCAGCGTGGGAGTTGGTTCATTTCCGTCCTCCGCTGCACTGGCGTCGTCGTTCCTTCCGTTGCCGTGGGCTCCCGTGCCTACGTTCTCCACGCCGTTCAGGTGCTGATCGAAGTGCTGCTTCCACCTTTCGATCACCTCACGTCCATCAGTCAAGAGGCCTCCGTCTTTATCCCTGCATATTTCGGCTCGCGGCACGAAGCCGTTGCGGGATGCGTTGAGCTTCTGATAGAACTTCCGTGTTTCTTGGGAACGGCACAGCAGTTCCATTTCTTCACACTCCGCTTCTTCCAGGCGGCGCTTTTTCTCCCGAAAGAGGCGGGTCTGCTGCTTCCGCTTCTGTTTATAACGTTCCACGTTCTGTCGAGTCCCTTGCTGCAGCATTACCGCCCTCGCTGCATTCTTCTCCTCCAAAACCGTTCTGCACTCTTCGTCGAACCATTCGTTCCGTCGATTCCGTTCCACGTACCCGATGGTGCTCTCGGCTGCGTCGTTAATGGCTGCTTTCACTGTACTCCAGCAGTCCTCTAGAGGGGCCTCATCGAGCTCGCCCTCGTCTGGCAACGCGGCCTCGAGATTCTGCGCGTATGCTGAGGCGACATCCGGTTGCTTCAGTCGCTCTAGGTTGTACCGTGGCGGTCGCCGGTACCGTACATTGTTGATGACGGAGAGTTTTGGGCGCAGTTTGACCATCACCAGATAGTGGTCGGAGTCGATGTTGGCGCCACGATAGGTCCTGACGTCGATAATGTCGGAGAAGTGCCGTCCGTCAATCAGAACGTGGTCGATTTGAGATTCCGTCTGCTGTGGTGATCTCCAGGTGTAACGATAAGGGAGGCTGTGTTGGAAAAAGGTGCTACGTATGGCCATATTTTTAGAGGCGGCGAAATCAATGAGTCGTAGGCCGTTTTCGTTCGTCTGCTGGTGGGCGCTGAACTTACCAATCGTCGGTCTGAATTCCTCCTCCTGGCCTACCTGAGCGTTCAAATCACCTATGATGATCTTGACGTCGTGGCTTGGGCAGCGATCGTACTCGCGTTCGAGCTGCGCGTAAAATGCGTCCTTGTCATCATCAGTACTTCCGGAGTATGGGCTGTGCACGTTTATTATGCTGAAGTTGAAGAATCGGCCCTTGATCCTCAACCTGCACATTCTTTCGTCGATCGGCCACCAACCGATCACGCGCCTCTGCATATCACCCATCACGATGAAAGCTGTTCCCAGCTCGCGTGTGTTGCCGCAGCTCTGGTAGATGGTATGATTACCTCTAAACGTTCGCACCATGGATCCTGTCCAACACACCTCCTGCAGCGCTACGATGCCGAACCCGCGGTCCTTCGGTAGATCGGCGAGTATGCGGGTGCTCCCAATGAAGTTGAGAGATCGGCAGTTCCACGTACCGAGTTTCCAATCGCAAGTCCTTTTTGTTCGCTGGGGTCGTTGCCGTTGGTCTTGGTTCGTATTATTCTGTTGCTGATTTTCCGTTACAATGGTTTTTTACGGCTGGCTCGTAGGGCCTGACACCAACCCCCTACTTTCCGGAGGACCATAGTGCACAGTTGAGCTTAGAGTCCTTCCCTGGCACTCGGACGTTGATCAGCCGCCCCTAACATGGGGATCAGACGCTGTTGTGAGCCGCTCCTCCTGGAGAACAGACGCTCAGGTTTGCCGAAGCAAACCCCCCCCCCTTCCCTGTCAGCCTACGACCAAAGTTCCCACCGGGGTTGGTTACCCGATCTTCCCTAAGG
The DNA here is from genome assembly GCF_035046485.1 of Aedes albopictus. Taxonomy (NCBI): domain Eukaryota; kingdom Metazoa; phylum Arthropoda; class Insecta; order Diptera; family Culicidae; genus Aedes; species Aedes albopictus. The sequence goes on from NC_085137.1 coordinate 291,233,764, forward strand.
TTGCTCATAGTTTCCGGCCGGTACCGCGTGGAGGTAGGGATAGGAGTTGCTGGGCAGAGGCTAGTGGATCACAATGGGATCTGAATGGCGCAGCATACCCAGCCTTTACCGTGCCACAATAGCTTAAGTATTAAACATCAAAAGCATTTGTTCAACTTATGTAAACCACAATAATCAGCCAACGGAAACTGTGGAACATAAGCTTTTTAACACCTAGAAGAAAGTTCTTCTTTAGCTTAGGGGTAGGCGGGGCATAATGAGCAGGTGGGGCATAATGAGCACCTTGTATTTTCACTGTAAATCTTCAAATTAACAAAAACAAATTGCTTGATTGTAGCCTTTTTATCTAAAATCCAATGAGTTGTTGACAAAACATTAGTCAAAAAAATCCGTTTATCTTGAAAAAAATATCAAAATGCGTAAAGTGGTCATGTACTGGGAAAATATTATATTATTATAAGAATCAGGTGACTTAAAATAAGGTTTTGGGTATCGAAATCTTAACTTAGTGGGCATCTATCGATTTTCTTGATATTCCCTAGGCCAATGAAATGTATTTGTAACACTTTTCAACTATTTGTATAATTATTTTGTTGAAAAAATATGCTTCAAAGAGTTAGTAGTAGGGTGGGGCAGAATGAGCAACTAGTGATAAAATAATGAAAATGATAAACATCTTCAACAAACAAATTTTAATTTTGGTTTTCTCTGTTTTGATGCATATAGTAAGGTTTTGTTTGTAACTTTCAATTTATTAACTTGAAAATTTCAGTATCTGTAAATTATCACCGTTTAAAAATTCCTCAATAGAAGACTCATTGAAACCCCACAGTTCCCTACAAATTAAACCCCGTAATCCTTTCAAATTCTCATTGATTGTTGCCGGTATGCTTTATCATTGACAAGAATAGTTAATTAGCATTTGATTGTGTACAAAACTGATATTGATCATCCTGCCCCACCTAGGATGCTCATTATGCCCCACCCAAAAAAGGGAACTCGCGATTTTATACGTTTTTAAAAACATAAAATTCTACAACATTTATAACTTTATTCGGAATTTCAACGATTAGCTTTTGTCAGTTAAGGTTCAAATGAGGATTGAACGTTAAAATTACACATTGGTTGCATTCAATTTACTGGATTTGGTGGCAAAATTCTAAGGCTGCTCATTATGCCCCGCCTACCCCTACATTAAAGCTAGTGAGCGCAAATCGAACAAACAAAAATTGCTGACGTTTGTTAAGCTTGTAATTAAATTGCTGTTCACATACGTGTCAAATGTTGCATTTTGGCTTATTTACAATGTAAATAGCATCATTTCAGCTTATTATTCAGCATTTGGTTTTGTTCAGCTGAGAATATTATAAACCAGCAATAATTCGACATACATGCTTAATTATGACTTTGAATTATTCCTTGGGATGTTACGATAGACGGGGATATCTTCGAGGTGGTGGAGGAATTCGTCTACCTCGGATCCTTACCGACGGCTGAAAGCAACCACAATGAGAAAAAATAGGTATAAAACGCGAATAAATTCAATATCTCTGCTCGGAGTGGATGGATTCGAATGAAATTTTGACACAAATTGCAAAAATCTCTACAGTTTTAGATAAGTGTATCGGGCCCGTTTTACCCCACTCTCTCTCTCTTTTTCACCATTTTGGAAAAATCCTAGAGTGCAAAATGTATGGTTTATTTGATTCGTGTTTGTGTTAAAACTTTCGTAGTGTCGAATGAAGTTGGTTTGGCTCACCGCACAGCCCTAAAAATTGAAATATCTTCAAATAACCCCGATATCCCCTATTTCTTTGAATTTCCACATGCATCTCCCCCCCGGAGTGGAGTGCAATCAACAAAAGAAGGACCAATCTTATGTCAAATTTCCGATACTATGGAAGTTTCTACACAAATACGAGTCAAATAAGTCATTTATTTTGCACGCCAGTCGGGAATAGCTGAGGATTTTCTCAAAAAGGTGTGAGAAAGAGAGCGTGGGGTAAAACGAGCTCATTATACTACTGATTTACAGCATCGTGCGGCGAATGACACCCTCCTTATCTGAAACTGTAGATTTTTGCCATTTGTGTCAAAAATTCATTCGAATACATCCACTCCGAGCAGAGATATTGAATTTATTCGCGTTTTATACCTATTTTTTCCCACTGTGCAACGTGAGCCGTGAAATTCGCATCATCAGCGGAAGTCGGGCCTACTTCGGGCTCCAGAAGAAGCTGCGGTCGAAAAAGATTCACTCACGAACCAAATGCACCATGTACAAAACGCTAATAAGACCGGTGGTCCTCTACGGACACGAGACATGGACCATGCTCGAGGAGGACCTGCAAGCACTCGGAGTTTTCGAGCGACGCGTGCTAAGGAAGATCATCAACGGTGTGCAGGAGAACGGTATGTGGCGGAGAAGGATTGAAGACTTTATAGCAAATTTGATTCAGAGATAGGCAATAAATAAGGTCAGTTTTTCTCGTTTGATACCCCTCATAAATCCAAACCACAACGAAACTTCACGCACAACGGTGTACCTATTTAAAAATATTGAGGATGCCCATTTTCTGCTTTCCCCTAACAAGCTAATGTCGGCTGTGCCAGGGGTCAAGTATGTGATCTAAACCTTTATTGGTAACATAGGCAGTAAAAAAGCGATTAGAAAACCAACATATACTTAGAGTCTAGGAGTCCAACGATTTAAAAACAAGAAAAAAAAAAAAGAATATCATATTTCATTAAGTATGACATGAAAATCAGTCAAGCAGAATACCCAGATAAAATATTAGTAAGAAAGTTACTACTTATCTTTGCACAGCACAAAGCTGTAGAACTCCGCAGACCAGTCCTCTTCCATTAGCTTCAGCTTCTTCATGGGAGGATCCATCGAACCGTGCTCGACATCCAGGTGCGAATTGTACTGCTCAACAGTGCCGCAAGCTTTCTCGCAAGCCGAGCACACCAATTTTGGGAGGTTAGACTCCATTTTCTGGTTGGGATCATCCACCACCGCCGATGGTTGCTCTTCAGTAGTGGTCTTCTCGACTGCAGCATGACTAGAAGCCGCGTCACAGATTTCCTCTGCAATCGGAGCAATCGTCGTCATGACTCTGAAAGATGGTCCGGCAAGCTCTTGGGCATTGTTTGGGACATGCTTAGAAATCGCCACTGGCATCGCAGCTATCGTGACTGGTGTTTTGCCCTGGTCTTTTGGGACGGCTGTGGCCGTTTTTTCCCTTGGTTTAACCGCGACCGGCTTCAACGGACATTCGGTTGTGAACGGCTTGGATCCGGGGGGCGACGTCGTCATGAAGCCTTTGATTTGAAGAATCTTACCCGCCTTGAACAGTTCGCCAATCAAATCCTGCGGAATTATGACCTCGCCGGTGTAAATGTAGTGCAGCAGCAGATTCATCGTGTTTTCGCTTACTATGGGAGGGATCATCACTACGGCCGCGTGCAGGCGATGTGTCGTCAGATTCTCGAATACGTTTGCGAAATACTGTAATGGAAGGAGTCAGTAGAATTCAATTAAAATTCTGTCGATTGAATCCGGCTTAAATCTTACCGTGCTTGCGTGCGCCAATACGAAACGGTGCGCCTTAATGATCTGAATGCCCACAGGGCCATGAACGCCAAGTGAAACATCGCAGAACTTGGCTTGTCTGGAAGAAAATAACTTAAATTCATGAAAGAACCAAATAATGGTGCGTGTCAATATTTTTATGCAATTACCTGTAGAGGATGTCCACAATGTTGTTCCAACCATGCAGGCAGGAATGCCAACGGATTCGATACTTGCCATCGACGGAGTTCCGAATGATGATAGCGGCTCCCAGCTCCATTACTGCAGGTGCAATGGTGAGGAACAATATTATTCGTACAATACCTAAATTGGTCAGGAGATAGGCAATGGTGTGCTGATTATGTCGTATCGGTATTCAGAACAATCACTAATCCTAAACAAATTTTGATTTGGATTTTAAATTTTTTCGGCAGTCACTGCACTGCACAAACAAGGCAAAAAACGAGCAAAACAACAACAGCTAGCTTGCCGCCAATTTTTTAGGGGTGTCCTGGTACAAAATAATCGAATCATCGTTTGCGACCTTGTTTGCGACTCACTGAAAGCGGGTCGGTCGAAAATTACGTACACTCAGAAATGAGCCATATTTTACGAGACGCGAGACGAGACGTTTCGGATCAGCTGATCGCTCATTTTATGCATGAAAATTTGACAGGAGGTTGCGCCCAAGCCCGTGAGTGTTAATATCAATATCAACACTGTTGTCGTTTCGTAAAATAGACTATTGGACGCTACCTCCTGTCAAAATTCCTTCTTAAAATCGGCTCGTAAAATGGACTATTGAGAGAAATTCTGAACAACACCTCGAACACAGATTTGCCTCGTTATAGATCTGTCTTGCTAAGGGGGGGATGTCTCGTGGGATGTACACTACTCCATTGCACGGTGATGTCATCAAGAAATCGCTCTCTTTCTCTCCTACGGAAAATTTAAAAAAACAACAGGACCAACACCTGTCAAATTTGACAGGTACTGGTACTGTTGTTCTTAAGCTCTCTGAAAAAGCGAAAGAGAAAAAATTTCACCGTGAAGTGGTCTATCAAGTTTTATTTTTGATCGACTATTAAAAACAATATTTTTATTAGGCACCCCTATACTCGTCTTTCGTTTACGGTACGACCGCAAGTTAACGGCCGTTACGCGTCTTTTTTACATTGGGCCGTTGTTTTATCATCAGACACATTTGGAAGTGTTGCCATAGATGAAAATAAAAAAAAAAACACTTTTAAAAAAATGTTAAGCCAGTTTAAATTTGACTCGTAGGTTTGCATTTTGTATACAAGTTTTCGTTTCGCATTGTATAAAATTGATTGATTTATTAGCTTGTGCCTGTGCAGCCTTTGATGCTCTCTTGGGGGAGTGATCCCACAGGAAATTTGACGTTTACTGAGGTCCCCGTTTTCAAAAATTACGAAGGAGTGAGGAAGATAGCACAAATGGGTGCATAGGCTAATACATGGGTGCATGGGCTAATAGCTCGCCTAATAGTGATTGAATCGTGTCAGATAATCTTATGTTTGTGACGATATATAAATGAAAAAAAAAAAAAAAGAATAATAATTATTGAGCTAGGGAACTGCAGTCCATTGGTTTTCTCTTTCGAAATTCCAAGTTTTCACCACATAACCTCTACTCTTAATCGCTTATTCTAATTAAATTAATTGTCTTACGTTTATTATTTAATAAATTTCAATTGGCTTTTACAACGGCTAATTTGATTTTATAGAATTACAGTAGACGTTCGCTCGGTGCAAACGGTTTAACTGCAATGCTTTTTAACTGCAAGTCCGGTAAGTGCAACAAATTTGCAGTTATCGCACCGCTATCTGTCAAAACGGTGCGCCAAGTGAGCCCAAATGAACAGTCATTTAACGTCAATTGATGGGTTCTTGACGTCTATCTGACGTTGCAGTTATCGAAATTTGTTCGCTAAGTGAAACGTAAACATGTTGCAGTTATCGAACGTCTACTGTATAATATTATATAATTAATCTAGATATTATCTAGATTGAGTTTAAATAAGGGCGAAAGTAACATAAGCGAGTTCTCTTCATCGACTCTCTCTTCTATACAAATTAAAATCTAAAATTAAATCAAATTATATATTAAAATTATTAAATCAATATTTTTTTCAAAATTTGAAAACCCAACATGATTTTTCACAAAAAGATTGGCAACACTGTTCTCTTGTTTGTCCCTTTTCATATCGTTGCATTTTCTCCGCCGGTTTGCACGTGGATTTCGTGTTCGTCTCTGCCGGGAAAGCAAGTTCAGCCAATTTTGTGCAAATCCGCCGAAAGGAAAAATGGGCCGTAATCAGTTCCATCATCGCGGTGGTAATCGTGGCGGAGGCAGACCAAGCAATCGGCACCGCGGAGCAGGTGGCCACCATTCATCGTTCAAGCATCGTGGCGGCGGCGGCGGCCAGCATCGGTCCTCGACGCCAAGGGGAGGAAAATTCTCGTTCGGCAATGGACGGCAACAACAGCCGCCAAAAACTCGCGAGCCGGTGGCTGTTTCGAACGTGAAGGAAGATCAGGTATTCATCACGGAGTACGTGACCGAGGGCGAAGGATTCCTGGGGATTTTGAAATCGAGGTAAGTGGTGTGCAATTGTTTACTTTTTATACATGTAGGGTAATTGATCCGATCATGGAGGAGTTAAGCGCTGGGTTCATGTTTAAGGTGACTTGGTGCATCACAGAATTTTCATACACTGGGAAAAAAATCTTCATTCCTTCTATGTGTCCGGGACATGGATTTTTGCAATGGGGGTAAACAAATGTTTTCCATTAGTGCGACTCATACTTTTGATGAGGCACCATACAGCAGCGACTCATACAATTTAGAGCACATACTATTCATGTGCTAATTTGCCTGCGTAATCGGGTATTGGTTGCATATACTTTGGATGTGGTTTGGCACATGGATATTTGCCATTAAGTATGAGGCAATTTTCCTGAGTGTAGGAATAATTGACTTTTTAATTTTCAATGATTGTTTGCCTCGCGTTTTTGAAGTGATAAAAAACGGACAATTCTGCAGTCACGCAGTAGAAAAAGTATCATCACACTCACCACGAGTGAGCATATGGGATGATACATTTTCATCCGAATTTGCGCTTTGGTAACTGAGTTTTATCACTTTGAAATTTCGAGCGAGATTTCAATGATGCTGATGACGCACTACGCGTCGTTAAACCACAATTGTATCGCCCCAAGCAAACTTTTTACACGGATTGAATTGAAAATAATGAAATCCATCCTTAATCTACGGGAAAATAACGAAATTTTTCCACTTTGATGTTGTTATGAGCATTTTATTCGTTTTTATCTGAAAGATCATTGTGTTCCTAATGTTGCGGTATGTGTTCCTAATGTTGCGGTATTTTGTTCCTATTGTTGCGGTATCCCATTGAAATCATATGGGGTACCGCAACATTAGGAACACTACCGCAACAATAGGAACACAGCAGCAAACACATTTCTGAAAATATTTTTTTAAAATAGGTTTTTGGGCAAATCTTAAGCAAACAAATGGTGCAATCTCATAATTTAAGCACCATACATCTATTAAAAATACCTTTTGGTAACATTTCAGTCGAAAAAGTGCTCAATTGCCATTACCGCAACAATAGGTACTACCGCAACGATGGGAACAATTACCCTATGTCAATATGTACCTATCTAGTGGTCATCAATCAATGAGAGTTTAATGAAGGTGTGGAAGAGACACTTCGTGTGCGTGAGATCCGTGTTTGGTGCAAACCATGTCACTACTACAAACAGCGAGCTCCCATAAGAACGCGTGTCAAATAGTGACGTCACTATTTGTGTTTACATTTTTCTTTGCTTACTAATGCATAGCCATCTCTTGTTAGAGTCAAGTCAGGCACTAAAATCCGAGGCACTAAAAAAATTATTTGACCGACCAGCGCGCCAGAATACGTGAACGACAACCTTTGATGATGGCATGAAATATTTCATGAACAGCCTTCATAAATTACGTAAAAACTGATGACAACCAAGCACTAAAATTGCATGCAATATATTTTTGTGCCTCCAGGCTAGCGAATAAAAAAAAGAATATTTAAGATTAGAGCACCTTTAACGGTGCGCTTCTATACCGCGTTTGGCAGCCCTCCATCATTGCAGCAAACTTTACCGGTCGCTGCTGGATGCGCTCGCAAAATAGTAGCGCTTTGGGTGGGTGACCAAATATAGTAGCGGGACAGTTGCGCTGCTAAAAATTATATGGGAATATGACAGCCCTCCCGATACGAATCGGTGGGGGCTGGCTCACCAACACTTCCGGTCCGCTTTAGTGCTTTATGCATCATTGTGGCCAGGTGTTGTTCTAGTTTTTCCAACTGTATTGTAAAGCATGAGCGGTGATCCTTGGCATTCTTGTGTAAATTGGGGTACTCGGAATGTAACCGATTATTGCTGGCAGATGCAGTGGAAAGTTTGTCTTAATACGTATCAATCGTATCTGACAAACGAGAAAAACTGACCTCACTGATTACCTGTCTCTGAGCCAAATTTGGTATAGAGTCTTCAGTCTCCAATTAATCGCTTCATGTTTGATGGAGGCTTTTAATCCAATGGGTTACATAGCCGCTATCCGAATGAAGAGAATAATGTTCCGCGTAATATATCACAAATCAAAAGAGGTGCGGTACATTACGAGGAGCGGATATACTGAATTGGGTACCAGACCAAGTCCCTGCTGGGTGGCGCGAAATAGGTGAGCCATAGACAATAGAATCGTCAATGTCGTAGGGCATAGTATGTGACTATTGTCGAAACAACACTATTTTGGTCATTGTCCAACCAAAATCATAAGCGGCGTCCACTAACACTAAGCGCATAACTAAGTTAGGGTCAAGATTAGGGTGAAATTATTGGTAAAATATAATAACACTAGCCAAGATCACAGGGTTTAACGGTATTAAAGTGAAGGAAGTTAATTATAATTCTTGTAATGAAAATATCACCTTTAACACTTTAATGCGCCTCCAACGGTTCATTGCGAATCGGCTGCTACAGATGGAGTATAGCTGATTTATCAGAAATGCTCGATAAACAGGAGGAACCTGCAAGGGCTTAGTAATTTCTATACTTAGAAAGCAGTTCCAGTCGGTTGAGTCGGGAAGGGTTGCGAGAGTCGTTGTGAAACATAATGAAAACATTTGTGCTTTGTGACGAATCTTCGGATCTTTCTGGAGTCAGCAGACTTGGAATTGTTGTCTGGGCTTTCCACTATTCGGTTAATTTTAACAATCAATATGCAACAAATAATAATATCTCGTGTATTGAAATTGCTCATTCACAGTGCTGACATTGTATTTACTTGTGATTAATATTAATTTTAATTTTCAATATCAGTATTTTCATATGTGATAGGTGTTTTATGAGTAAACCCTAATATGTTTTGAATGTCTAATGCTTAATAATGTTTTCTTGCCATATCAATTTAAAATAACTAAGAAACCAAAACCAAATAGATACTGTGAAAGTGCAGCATTCAATAGTGCTTGCTTATAGATTCGAAGCCAACGGGTGATCAAGACTCAAGACTTAAGACTTAAGACGCATACTTGACGAAATCGACAAAAACTGATTACTTCGTCCTATATATATATTTATACTAATATAAGTGGGCCGCGGAGCTGTGCGGCCCAGTATTTCTTTTTATTTTTTAATTCCAGAAAACGCCATAGTTTTGTAGAAAACTTATCCTGGTACACTCACGAAGTTCCCCAACACAAACGGAAATTGTCCGAAGCAATTAAGATAAGTAAAAACTTTTATAAACAGGCACGCAACTCTTTCTACTACTAGGCAAATAGGATATTAATGTGTTTGCTTATTCATGACATTCGTGGCGGTGCGGAACATTTTATAATATAGATACCGTACTTAACATTTCTTCAATTCACCTTTAAACAACTGATTTTTAAATTTTGTATAAAAACGTGTATCTCAATTATTTTCATCATATTAGTTTTCTTTTATTTCAGAATTTTTAAAGCATTATGGTAGAAAGAGTTGGTGTCATGATCCATGCAAAACTTGAAACTGAAAACTCCTTATTTCCCCCTATGGGTTATAGGGAGGAGCGGGACATTCGAGCCTACTCATCAGTGGAAAGGACTTGCTATGCTAATCGGTTTAGCATAGGGCAGATACAAGTCTACTGGTAGACGTATCGCCCAGCGATTCAACGCAGATTGGCCACGGCCCGGGGGTGCGTTGATTATAACAGAATAACAGAATAACAGAATGACAGCCCTCCCGATACGAATCAGGGTGACTAATTTGATTGCTACCGGTGTGGAAAAGGGTGGTTAAGTCAAAATGGTAGCGCTGCGCGGGTTGCTCGAATAGTAGCCGCCGTTAATGTTGCTCTAAGGCAGGCCAAAAAAGGTGTATGGCGTGACGAATAAAATAAATTTTTAACAAAATAACAGTTTCACCAAACCGTCCCAAACCCACCAAACCAAGCATGGATACTTCATTTTTTTTTTTTCATTTCATTTCATTTTATTGTTTGTTTTAGTCTTAACATATATACACTTTTTCTTGGACTGAGATTTGGAGATCCTTTCATCAGTAACGTTTTTCTTTTACACATATGGCGATTTAAATTCAACTCAATAACACATAATTATCTAGAAAGGAGAAATCGAGGGAAAACCTTTGCAATTGCTTTTAGATTTTGGGATAGTATAAGGAAAGTTTCAGTTATATACTAATATCACAGAGGGCGGGGAATTGTTTGTAATAACGGATTTTCCGACATGTTGCAGCTGTCCCAAAACTTGGGCAGCAGTTTGAAGATGAATTCATCGATGGTGTTGATTCCGGCTACCTGGTGCAGGTCGTTTGTTGGATGATAAGGGTCTAAATTTAACATCATCTTAAGTAGTCGATTTTGTTTGATTTGTAGTTTCTTGCGATGGGTTCTCGCGCAGCTACTCTAAGCTGGGAATCCATACGTTATTGTTGGGCGAATGATGGCCTTGTAGAGCAGTAGTTTACTTGTTTTGTTCAAACGAGATCGACGACATATTAGGGAGTACAGAGATTTGACTAGCTTGTCACACTTCTGTAGGGATTTTTGCACGTGCGATGCAAATTTCAGCTTCTGGTCTAGGTTTAATCCTAGGTACTGCCGTGAATCGCATATCTGTCCCATTTGCATAGGAAATGCAGCAAAGATGGGACTGATATGCGATTCACGGCAGGGTATTTGACCTCTGTTGACCATTCAACTTCGTGTCCTCCTGCGATAACACACCTTTGCGGTAGATACCTAGGGCTACGTCGGTTGGAGAAGTAGATTGCTTGGGTTTTGGCAGGATTGATCTTCATTTTCCATTTCCGTTGGTATTCTTCGAGTGCACTTTGAGCAGCTTGTAACTTTGTTACCACTATTTCAGGATCCCGGTCTGTCGCTATAAAAGCAGTGTCATCCGCAAAGATATAATATTCAGCTCCATCAACCATAACAACATCTGCCGTGAATATGTTATATAAGGTTGGGCTCAAAACTGAACCTTGAGGTACTCCATAAGGAATGTTCTTTCTTCCCGACGACACTCCATTGACGATCACTTGGAAGCTGCGATTTTTGATGAACGATTCAACAATTTTTATCAATCGCACAGGAAAACCAACGGATAACATTTTGTGTAGTATGGAGTCGTGCCACACGGAATCGTAGGCTTTCTCTACATCCAACAGAATCATTCCCGATGATTGTTTGTTGTGAAAACCTGATTTGATGTGGCTAATTAGTCGCACTAATTGGTGATTAGTGGAATGTCCATGTTTAAACCCAAATTGTTCATCTGGGATTACATGAGCTGTCTCTAGGTGCTGTTCCAGCCTAGAGAGAATTGCTCGTTCCAGCAGCTTGCTCAGCGAAGATAGCAAACTGATGGGTCGATAGTTGGAAGGATTCGTAACATCTTTGCCAGGTTTTGGGATAGGTACGATGATCGCATGCTTCCAACCACATGGGAAGTAACAGTGTTTCCGTCCCTAGTTGAAAGAAGACACACTGAGCTATCATCCGACGTGTAGCATGAATACTGAATCGTAAAAAATATGCACTTTGAGGAGTTTTTGTATTTTAGTGGTTCAAAGGAATTTCACTATAGAAAATATTTGACGAATAAAATAAATTTTTAACGAAATAACAGTTTCACCAAACCGTCCCTAGTCGAAAGAAGACACACTGAGCTATCATCCGACGGGTAGCATGGATACTGAATCGTAAAAAATATGCACTTTGAGGAGTTTTTGTATTTTAGTGGTTCAAAGGAATTTCACTATAGAAAATATTTGACGAATAAAATAAATTTTTAACGAAATAACAGTTTCACCAAACCGTCCCTAGTTAAAAGAAGACACTCTGAGCTATCCTCCGACGGGTAGCATGGATACTGAATCGTAAAAAATATGCACTTTGAGGAATTTTTGTATTTTGGGAGTTTCAAGGAATTTCACTATAGAAAATATTTGACGAATAAAATAAATTTTTAACGAAATAACAGTTTCACCAAACCGTCCCTAGTTGAAAGAAGACACACTGAGCTATCATCCGACGGGTAGCATGGATACTGAATCGTAAAAAATATGCACTTTGAGGAGTTTTTGTATTTTAGTGGTTCAAAGGAATTTCACTATAGAAAATATTTGACGAATAAAATAAATTTTTAACGAAATAACAGTTTCACCAAACCGTCCCTAGTTAAAAGAAGACACTCTGAGCTATCATCAGACGGGTAGCATGGATACTGAATCGTAAAAAATATGCACTTTGAGGAATTTTTGTATTTTAGTGGTTTCACGGAATTTCACCATAGAAAATATTTGACGAATAAAATAAATTTTTAACGAAATAACAGTTTCACCAAACCATCCCTAGTCGAAAGAAGACACACTGAGCTATCATCCGACGGGTAGCATGGATACTGAATCGTAAAAAATATGCACTTTGAGGAGTTTTTGTATTTTAGTGGTTCAAAGGAATTTCACTATAGAAAATATTTGACGAATAAAATAAATTTTTAACGAAATAACAGTTTCACCAAACCGTCCCTAGTTGAAAGAAGACACACTGAGCTATCATCCGACGGGTAGCATGGATACTGAATCGTAAAAAATATGCACTTTGAGGAATTTTTGTATTTTGGGAGTTTCAAGGAATTTCACTATAGAAAATATTTGACGAATAAAATAAATTTTTAACGAAATAACAGTTTCACCAAACCGTCCCTAGTTGAAAGAAGACACACTGAGCTATCATCCGATGGGTAGCATGGATACTGAATCGTAAAAAATATGCACTTTGAGGAATTTTTGTATTTTGGGAGTTTCAAGGAATTTCACTATAGAAAATATTTGACGAATAAAATAAATTTTTAACGAAATAACAGTTTCACCAAACCGTCCCTAGTTGAAAGAAGACACACTGAGCTATCATCCGACGGGTAGCATGGATACTGAATCGTAAAAAATATGCACTTTGAGGAGTTTTTGTATTTTAGTGGTTCAAAGGAATTTCACTATAGAAAATATTTGACGAATAAAATAAATTTTTAACGAAATAACAGTTTCACCAAACCGTCCCTAGTTGAAAGAAGACACACTGAGCTATCATCCGACGTGTAGCATGAATACTGAATCGTAAAAAATATGCACTTTGAGGAGTTTTTGTATTTTAGTGGTTCAAAGGAATTTCACTATAGAAAATATTTGACGAATAAAATAAATTTTTAACGAAATAACAGTTTCACCAAACCGTCCCTAGTTGAAAGAAGACACACTGAGCTATCATCCGACGGGTAGCATGGATACTGAATCGTAAAAAATATGCACTTTGAGGAATTTTTGTATTTTGGGAGTTTCAAGGAATTTCACTACAGAAAATATTTGACGAATAAAATAAATTTTTAACGAAATAACAGTTTCACCAAACCGTCCCTAGTCGAAAGAAGACACACTGAGCTATCATCCGACGGGTAGCATGGATACTGAATCGTAAAAAATATGCACTTTGAGGAGTTTTTGTATTTTAGTGGTTCAAAGGAATTTCACTATAGAAAATATTTGACGAATAAAATAAATTTTTAACGAAATAACAGTTTCACCAAACCGTCCCTAGTTGAAAGAAGACACACTGAGCTATCATCCGACGGGTAGCATGGATACTGAATCGTAAAAAATATGCACTTTGAGGAATTTTTGTATTTTGGGAGTTTCAAGGAATTTCACTATAGAAAATATTTGACGAATAAAATAAATTTTTAACGAAATAACAGTTTCACCAAACCGTCGCTAGTTAAAAGAAGACACACTGAGCTATCATCCGACGGGTAGCATGGATACTGAATCGTAAAAAATATGCACTTTCAGGAATTTTTGCATTTTGGGAATATCAAGAAATTTCACTATAGAAAATATTTGACGAATAAAATAAACTTTTAACGAAATAACAGTTTCACCAAACCGTCCCTAGTCGAAAGAAGACACACTGAGCTATCATCCGACGGGTAGCATGGATACTGAATCGTAAAAAATATGCACTTTGAGGAGTTTTTGTGTTTTAGTGGTTCAAAGGAATTTCACTATATAAAATATTTGACGAATAAAATAAATTTTTAACGAAATAACAGTTTCACCAAACCATCCCTAGTTGAAAGAAGACACACTGAGCTATCATCCGACGGGTAGCATGGATACTGAATCGTAAAAAATATGCACTTTGAGGAATTTTTGTATTTTGGGAGTTTCAAGGAATTTCACTATAGAAAATATTTGACGAATAAAATAAATTTTTAACGAAATAACAGTTTCACCAAACCGTCCCTAGTCGAAAGAAGACACACTGAGCTATCATCCGACGGGTAGCATGGATACTGAATCGTAAAGAATATGCACTTTGAGGAGTTTTTGTGTTTTAGTGGTTCAAAGGAATTTCACTATATAAAATATTTGACGAATAAAATAAATTTTTAACGAAATAACAGTTTCACCAAACCATCCCTAGTTGAAAGAAGACACACTGAGCTATCATCCGACGGGTAGCATGGATACTGAATCGTAAAAAATATGCACTTTGAGGAATTTTTGTATTTTGGGAGTTTCAAGGAATTTCACTATAGAAAATATTTGACGAATAAAATAAATTTTTAACGAAATAACAGTTTCACCAAACCGTCCCTAGTCGAAAGAAGACACACTGAGCTATCATCCGACGGGTAGCATGGATACTGAATCGTAAAAAATATGCACTTTGAGGAGTTTTTGTATTTTAGTGGTTCAAAGGAATTTCACTATAGAAAATATTTGACGAATAAAATAAATTTTTAACGAAATAACAGTTTCACCAAACCGTCCCTAGTTGAAAGAAGACACACTGAGCTATCATCCGACGGGTAGCATGGATACTGAATCGTAAAAAATATGCACTTTGAGGAATTTTTGTATTTTAGTGGTTCAAAGGAATTTCACTATAGAAAATATTTGACGAATAAAATAAATTTTTAACGAAATAACAGTTTCACCAAACCGTCCCTAGTCGAAAGAAGACACACTGAGCTATCATCCGACGGGTAGCATGGACACTGAATCGTAAAAAATATGCACTTTGAAGAATTTTTGTATTTTGGGAGTTTCAAGGAATTTCACTATAGAAAATATTTGACGAATAAAATAAATTTTTAACGAAATAACAGTTTCACCAAACCGTCCCTAGTTGAAAGAAGACACACTGAGCTATCATCCGACGGGTAGCATGGATACTGAATCGTAAAAAATATGCACTTTGAGGAATTTTTGTATTTTGGGAGTTTCAAGGAATTTCACTATAGAAAATATTTGACGAATAAAATAAATTTTTAACGAAATAACAGTTTCACCAAACCGTCCCTAGTTGAAAGAAGACACACTGAGCTATCATCCGACGGGTAGCATGGATACTGAATCGTAAAAAATATGCACTTTGAGGAGTTTTTGTATTTTAGTGGTTCAAAGGAATTTCACTATAGAAAATATTTGACGAATAAAATAAATTTTTAACGAAATAACAGTTTCACCAAACCGTCCCTAGTTGAAAAAAGACACACTGAGCTATCATCCGACGGGTAGCATGGATACTGAATCGTAAAAAATATGCACTTTGAGGAATTTTTGTATTTTGGGAGTTTCAAGGAATTTCACTATAGAAAATATTTGACGAATAAAATAAATTTTTAACGAAATAACAGTTTCACCAAACCGTCCCTAGTCGAAAGAAGACACACTGAGCTATCATCCGACGGGTAGCATGGATACTGAATCGTAAAAAATATGCACTTTGAGGAGTTTTTGTATTTTAGTGGTTCAAAGGAATTTCACTATAGAAAATATTTGACGAATAAAATAAATTTTTAACGAAATAACAGTTTCACCAAACCGTCCCTAGTCGAAAGAAGACACACTGAGCTATCATCCGACGGGTAGCATGGATACTGAATCGTAAAAAATATGCACTTTGAGGAATTTTTGTATTTTGGGAGTTTCAAGGAATTTCACTATAGAAAATATTTGACGAATAAAATAAATTTTTAACGAAATAACAGTTTCACCAAACCGTCCCTAGTCGAAAGAAGACACACTGAGCTATCATCCGACGGGTAGCATGGATACTGAATCGTAAAAAATATGCACTTTGAGGAGTTTTTGTATTTTAGTGGTTCAAAGGAATTTCACTATAGAAAATATTTGACGAATAAAATAAATTTTTAACGAAATAACAGTTTCACCAAACCATCCCTAGTTGAAAGAAGACACACTGAGCTATCATCCGACGGGTAGCATGGATACTGAATCGTAAAAAATATGCACTTTGAAGAATTTTTGTATTTTAGTGGTTCAAAGGAATTTCACTATAGAAAATATTTGACGAATAAAATAAATTTTTAACGAAATAACAGTTTCACCAAACCATCCCTAGTCGAAAGAAGACACACTGAGCTATCATCCGACGGGTAGCATGGATACTGAATCGTAAAAAATATGCACTTTGAAGAGTTTTTGTATTTTAGTGGTTCAAAGGAATTTCACTATAGAAAATATTTGACGAATAAAATAAATTTTTAACGAAATAACAGTTTCACCAAACCGTCCCTAGTTAAAAGAAGACACTCTGAGCTATCATCAGACGGGTAGCATGGATACTGAATCGTAAAAAATATGCACTTTGAGGAGTTTTTGTATTTTAGTGGTTCAAAGGAATTTCACTATAGAAAATATTTGACGAATAAAATAAAATTTTAACGAAATAACAGTTTCACCAAACCGTCCCTAGTCGAAAGAAGACACACTGAGCTATCATCCGACGGGTAGCATGGATACTGAATCGTAAAAAATATGCACTTTGAGGAATTTTTGTATTTTGGGAGTTTCAAGGAATTTCACTATAGAAAATATTTGACGAATAAAATAAATTTTTAACGAAATAACAGTTTCACCAAACCATCCCTAGTCGAAAGAAGACACACTGAGCTATCATCCGACGGGTAGCATGGATACTGAATCGTAAAAAATATGCACTTTGAGGAGTTTTTGTATTTTAGTGGTTCAAAGGAATTTCACTATAGAAAATATTTGACGAATAAAATAAAATTTTAACGAAATAACAGTTTCACCAAACCGTCCCTAGTCGAAAGAAGACACACTGAGCTATCATCCGACGGGTAGCATGGATACTGAATCGTAAAAATTATGCACTTTGAGGAGTTTTTGTATTTTAGTGGTTCAAAGGAATTTCACTATAGAAAATATTTGACGAATAAAATAAATTTTTAACGAAATAACAGTTTCACCAAACCGTCCCTAGTTAAAAGAAGACACTCTGAGCTATCATCAGACGGGTAGCATGGATACTGAATCGTAAAAAATATGCACTTTGAGGAGTTTTTGTATTTTAGTGGTTCAAAGGAATTTCACTATAGAAAATATTTGACGAATAAAATAAAATTTTAACGAAATAACAGTTTCACCAAACCGTCCCTAGTCGAAAGAAGACACACTGAGCTATCATCCGACGGGTAGCATGGATACTGAATCGTAAAAAATATGCACTTTGAGGAATTTTTGTATTTTGGGAGTTTCAAGGAATTTCACTATAGAAAATATTTGACGAATAAAATAAATTTTTAACGAAATAACAGTTTCACCAAACCATCCCTAGTCGAAAGAAGACACACTGAGCTATCATCCGACGGGTAGCATGGATACTGAATCGTAAAAAATATGCACTTTGAGGAGTTTTTGTATTTTAGTGGTTCAAAGGAATTTCACTATAGAAAATATTTGACGAATAAAATAAAATTTTAACGAAATAACAGTTTCACCAAACCGTCCCTAGTCGAAAGAAGACACACTGAGCTATCATCCGACGGGTAGCATGGATACTGAATCGTAAAAATTATGCACTTTGAGGAGTTTTTGTATTTTAGTGGTTCAAAGGAATTTCACTATAGAAAATATTTGACGAATAAAATAAAATTTTAACGAAATAACAGTTTCACCAAACCGTCCCTAGTCGAAAGAAGACACACTGAGCTATCATCCGACGGGTAGCATGGATACTGAATCGTAAAAAATATGCACTTTGAGGAGTTTTTGTATTTTAGTGGTTCAAAGGAATTTCACTATAGAAAATATTTGACGAATAAAATAATTTTTTAACGAAATAACAGTTTCACCAAACCGTCCCTAGTCGAAAGAAGACACACTGAGCTATCATCCGACGGGTAGCATGGATACTGAATCGTAAAAAATATGCACTTTGAGGAGTTTTTGTATTTTAGTGGTTCAAAGGAATTTCACTATAGAAAATATTTGACGAATAAAATAATTTTTTAACGAAATAACAGTTTCACCAAACCGTCCCTAGTTGAAAGAAGACACACTGAGCTATCATCCGACGGGTAGCATGGATACTGAATCGTAAAAAATATGCACTTTGAGGAATTTTTGTATTTTAGTGGTTCAAAGGAATTTCACTATAGAAAATATTTGACGAATAAAATAAAATTTTAACGAAATAACAGTTTCACCAAACCGTCCCTAGTCGAAAGAAGACACACTGAGCTATCATCCGACGGGTAGCATGGATACTGAATCGTAAAAAATATGCACTTTGAGGAGTTTTTGTATTTTAGTGGTTCAAAGGAATTTCACTATAGAAAATATTTGACGAATAAAATAATTTTTTAACGAAATAACAGTTTCACCAAACCGTCCCTAGTCGAAAGAAGACACACTGAGCTATCATCCGACGGGTAGCATGGATACTGAATCGTAAAAAATATGCACTTTGAGGAGTTTTTGTATTTTAGTGGTTCAAAGGAATTTCACTATAGAAAATATTTGACGAATAAAATAATTTTTTAACGAAATAACAGTTTCACCAAACCGTCCCTAGTTGAAAGAAGACACACTGAGCTATCATCCGACGGGTAGCATGGATACTGAATCGTAAAAAATATGCACTTTGAGGAATTTTTGTATTTTAGTGGTTCAAAGGAATTTCACTATAGAAAATATTTGACGAATAAAATAAAATTTTAACGAAATAACAGTTTCACCAAACCGTCCCTAGTCGAAAGAAGACACACTGAGCTATCATCCGACGGGTAGCATGGATACTGAATCGTAAAAAATATGCACTTTGAGGAGTTTTTGTATTTTAGTGGTTCAAAGGAATTTCACTATAGAAAATATTTGACGAATAAAATAATTTTTTAACGAAATAACAGTTTCACCAAACCGTCCCTAGTTGAAAGAAGACACACTGAGCTATCATCCGACGGGTAGCATGGATACTGAATCGTAAAAAATATGCACTTTGAGGAATTTTTGTATTTTGGGAGTTTCAAGGAATTTCACTATAGAAAATATTTGACGAATAAAATAAATTTTTAACGAAATAACAGTTTCACCAAACCGTCCCTAGTTGAAAGAAGACACACTGAGCTATCATCCGACGAGTAGCATGGATACTGAATCGTAAAAAAATATGCACTTTTTAAATATTTTCTATAGTGAAATTCCTTGAAACTCCCAAAATACAAAAATTCCTCAAAGTGCATATTTTTTACGATTCAGTATCCATGCTGCCCGTCGGATGATAGCTCAGTGTGTCTTCTTTCAACTAGGGACGGTTTGGTGAAACTGTTATTTCGTTAAAAATTTATTTTATTCGTCAAATATTTTCTATAGTGAAATTCCTTTGAACCACTAAAATACAAAAACTCCTCAAAGTGCATATTTTTTACGATTCAGTATTCATGCTACACGTCGGATGATAGCTCAGTGTGTCTTCTTTCGACTAGGGATGGTTTGGTGAAACTGTTATTTCGTTAAAAATTTATTTTATTCGTCGAATATTTTCTATAGTGAAATTCCTTGAAACTCCCAAAATACAAAAATTCCTCAAAGTGCATATTTTTTACGATTCAGTATCCATGCTACTCGTCGGATGATAGCTCAGTGTGTCTTCTTTCAACTAGGGACGGTTTGGTGAAACTGTTATTTCGTTAAAAATTTATTTTATTCGTCAAATATTTTCTATAGTGAAATTCCTTTGAACCACTAAAATACAAAAACTCCTCAAAGTGCATATTTTTTACGATTCAGTATCCATGCTACCCGTCGGATGATAGCTCAGTGTGTCTTCTTTCGACTAGGGATGGTTTGGTGAAACTGTTATTTCGTTAAAAATTTATTTTATTCGTCGAATATTTTCTATAGTGAAATTCCTTGAAACTCCCGAAATACAAAAATTCCTCAAAGTGCATATTTTTTTACGATTCAGTATCCATGCTACCCGTCGGATGATAGCTCAGTGTGTCTTCTTTCAACTAGGGACGGTTTGGTGAAACTGTTATTTCGTTAAAAATTTATTTTATTCGTCAAATATTTTCTATAGTGAAATTTCTTGATATTCCCAAAATGCAAAAATTCCTGAAAGTGCATATTTTTTACGATTCAGTATCCATGCTACCCGTCGGATGATAGCTCAGAGTGTCTTCTTTTAACTAGCGACGGTTTGGTGAAACTGTTATTTCGTTAAAAATTTATTTAATTCGTCAAATATTTTCTATAGTGAAATTCCTTTGAACCACTAAAATACAAAAACTCCTCAAAGTGCATATTTTTTACGATTCAGTATCCATGCTACTCGTCGGATGATAGCTCAGTGTGTCTTCTTTCAACTAGGGACGGTTTGGTGAAGCTGTTATTTCGTTAAAAATTTATTTTATTCGTCAAATATTTTCTATAGTGAAATTCCTTGAAACTCCCAAAATACAAAAATTCCTCAAAGTGCATATTTTTTACGATTCAGTATCCATGCTACCCGTCGGATGATAGCTCAGTGTGTCTTCTTTCAACTAGGGACGGTTTGGTGAAACTGTTATTTCGTTAAAAATTTATTTTATTCGTCAAATATTTTCTATAGTGAAATTCCTTGAAACTCCCAAAATACAAAAATTCCTCAAAGTGCATATTTTTTACGATTCAGTATCCATGCTACCCGTCGGATGATAGCTCAGTGTGTCTTCTTTCAACTAGGGACGGTTTGGTGAAACTGTTATTTCGTTAAAAATTTATTTTATTCGTCAAATATTTTCTATAGTGAAATTCCTTTGAACCACTAAAATACAAAAACTCCTCAAAGTGCATATTTTTTACGATTCAGTATTCATGCTACACGTCGGATGATAGCTCAGTGTGTCTTCTTTCGACTAGGGATGGTTTGGTGAAACTGTTATTTCGTTAAAAATTTATTTTATTCGTCGAATATTTTCTATAGTGAAATTCCTTGAAACTCCCAAAATACAAAAATTCCTCAAAGTGCATATTTTTTACGATTCAGTATCCATGCTACTCGTCGGATGATAGCTCAGTGTGTCTTCTTTCAACTAGGGACGGTTTGGTGAAACTGTTATTTCGTTAAAAATTTATTTTATTCGTCAAATATTTTCTATAGTGAAATTCCTTTGAACCACTAAAATACAAAAACTCCTCAAAGTGCATATTTTTTACGATTCAGTATCCATGCTACCCGTCGGATGATAGCTCAGTGTGTCTTCTTTCGACTAGGGATGGTTTGGTGAAACTGTTATTTCGTTAAAAATTTATTTTATTCGTCGAATATTTTCTATAGTGAAATTCCTTGAAACTCCCAAAATGCAAAAATTCCTGAAAGTGCATATTTTTTACGATTCAGTATCCATGCTACCCGTCGGATGATAGCTCAGTGTGTCTTCTTTCAACTAGGGACGGTTTGGTGAAACTGTTATTTCGTTAAAAATTTATTTTATTCGTCAAATATTTTCTATAGTGAAATTTCTTGATATTCCCAAAATGCAAAAATTCCTGAAAGTGCATATTTTTTACGATTCAGTATCCATGCTACCCGTCAGATGATAGCTCAGAGTGTCTTCTTTTAACTAGCGACGGTTTGGTGAAACTGTTATTTCGTTAAAAATTTATTTTATTCGTCAAATATTTTCTATAGTGAAATTCCTTTGAACCACTAAAATACAAAAACTCCTCAAAGTGCATATTTTTTACGATTCAGTATCCATGCTACTCGTCGGATGATAGCTCAGTGTGTCTTCTTTCAACTAGGGACGGTTTGGTGAAGCTGTTATTTCGTTAAAAATTTATTTTATTCGTCAAATATTTTCTATAGTGAAATTCCTTGAAACTCCCAAAATACAAAAATTCCTCAAAGTGCATATTTTTTACGATTCAGTATCCATGCTACCCGTCGGATGATAGCTCAGTGTGTCTTCTTTCAACTAGGGACGGTTTGGTGAAACTGTTATTTCGTTAAAAATTTATTTTATTCGTCAAATATTTTCTATAGTGAAATTCCTTTGAACCACTAAAATACAAAAACTCCTCAAAGTGCATATTTTTTACGATTCAGTATTCATGCTACACGTCGGATGATAGCTCAGTGTGTCTTCTTTCGACTAGGGATGGTTTGGTGAAACTGTTATTTCGTTAAAAATTTATTTTATTCGTCGAATATTTTCTATAGTGAAATTCCTTGAAACTCCCAAAATACAAAAATTCCTCAAAGTGCATATTTTTTACGATTCAGTATCCATGCTACTCGTCGGATGATAGCTCAGTGTGTCTTCTTTCAACTAGGGACGGTTTGGTGAAACTGTTATTTCGTTAAAAATTTATTTTATTCGTCAAATATTTTCTATAGTGAAATTCCTTTGAACCACTAAAATACAAAAACTCCTCAAAGTGCATATTTTTTACGATTCAGTATCCATGCTACCCGTCGGATGATAGCTCAGTGTGTCTTCTTTCGACTAGGGATGGTTTGGTGAAACTGTTATTTCGTTAAAAATTTATTTTATTCGTCGAATATTTTCTATAGTGAAATTCCTTGAAACTCCCAAAATGCAAAAATTCCTGAAAGTGCATATTTTTTACGATTCAGTATCCATGCTACCCGTCGGATGATAGCTCAGTGTGTCTTCTTTCAACTAGGGACGGTTTGGTGAAACTGTTATTTCGTTAAAAATTTATTTTATTCGTCAAATATTTTCTATAGTGAAATTTCTTGATATTCCCAAAATGCAAAAATTCCTGAAAGTGCATATTTTTTACGATTCAGTATCCATGCTACCCGTCAGATGATAGCTCAGAGTGTCTTCTTTTAACTAGCGACGGTTTGGTGAAACTGTTATTTCGTTAAAAATTTATTTTATTCGTCAAATATTTTCTATAGTGAAATTCCTTTGAACCACTAAAATACAAAAACTCCTCAAAGTGCATATTTTTTACGATTCAGTATCCATGCTACTCGTCGGATGATAGCTCAGTGTGTCTTCTTTCAACTAGGGACGGTTTGGTGAAGCTGTTATTTCGTTAAAAATTTATTTTATTCGTCAAATATTTTCTATAGTGAAATTCCTTGAAACTCCCAAAATACAAAAATTCCTCAAAGTGCATATTTTTTACGATTCAGTATCCATGCTACCCGTCGGATGATAGCTCAGTGTGTCTTCTTTCAACTAGGGACGGTTTGGTGAAACTGTTATTTCGTTAAAAATTTATTTTATTCGTCAAATATTTTCTATAGTGAAATTCCTTGAAACTCCCAAAATACAAAAATTCCTCAAAGTGCATATTTTTTACGATTCAGTATCCATGCTACCCGTCAGATGATAGCTCAGTGTGTCTTCTTTCAACTAGGGACGGTTTGGTGAAACTGTTATTTCGTTAAAAATTTATTTTATTCGTCAAATATTTTCTATAGTGAAATTTCTTGATATTCCCAAAATGCAAAAATTCCTGAAAGTGCATATTTTTTACGATTCAGTATCCATGCTACCCGTCGGATGATAGCTCAGTGTGTCTTCTTTTAACTAGCGACGGTTTGGTGAAACTGTTATTTCGTTAAAAATTTATTTTATTCGTCAAATATTTTCGATAGTGAAATTCCTTTGAACCACTAAAATACAAAAACTCCTCAAAGTGCATATTTTTTACGATTCAGTATCCATGCTACCCGTCGGATGATAGCTCAGTGTGTCTTCTTTCAACTAGGGACGGTTTGGTGAAACTGTTATTTCGTTAAAAATTTATTTTATTCGTCAAATATTTTCTATAGTGAAATTCCTTGAAACTCCCAAAATACAAAAATTCCTCAAAGTGCATATTTTTTACGATTCAGTATCCATGCTACCCGTCGGATGATAGCTCAGTGTGTCTTCTTTCAACTAGGGACGGTTTGGTGAAACTGTTATTTCGTTAAAAATTTATTTTATTCGTCAAATATTTTCTATAGTGAAATTCCTTGAAACTCCCAAAATACAAAAATTCCTCAAAGTGCATATTTTTTACGATTCAGTATCCATGCTACCCGTCGGATGATAGCTCAGTGTGTCTTCTTTCAACTAGGGACGGTTTGGTGAAACTGTTATTTCGTTAAAAATTTATTTTATTCGTCAAATATTTTCTATAGTGAAATTCCTTGAAACTCCCAAAATACAAAAATTCCTCAAAGTGCATATTTTTTACGATTCAGTATCCATGCTACCCGTCGGATGATAGCTCAGTGTGTCTTCTTTCAACTAGGGACGGTTTGGTGAAACTGTTATTTCGTTAAAAATTTATTTTATTCGTCAAATATTTTCTATAGTGAAATTCCTTTGAACCACTAAAATACAAAAACTCCTCAAAGTGCATATTTTTTACGATTCAGTATCCATGCTACCCGTCGGATGATAGCTCAGTGTGTCTTCTTTCAACTAGGGACGGTTTGGTGAAACTGTTATTTCGTTAAAAATTTATTTTATTCGTCAAATATTTTCTATAGTGAAATTCCTTTGAACCACTAAAATACAAAAACTCCTCAAAGTGCATATTTTTTACGATTCAGTATCCATGCTACCCGTCTGATGATAGCTCAGAGTGTCTTCTTTTAACTAGGGACGGTTTGGTGAAACTGTTATTTCGTTAAAAATTTATTTTATTCGTCAAATATTTTCTATAGTGAAATTCCTTTGAACCACTAAAATACAAAAACTCCTCAAAGTGCATATTTTTTACGATTCAGTATCCATGCTACCCGTCGGATGATAGCTCAGTGTGTCTTCTTTCGACTAGGGACGGTTTGGTGAAACTGTTATTTCGTTAAAAATTTATTTTATTCGTCAAATATTTTCTATAGTGAAATTCCTTTGAACCACTAAAATACAAAAACTCCTCAAAGTGCATATTTTTTACGATTCAGTATTCATGCTTCCCGTCGGATGATAGCTCTGTGTGTCTTCTTTCAACTAGGGACGGTTTGGTGAAACTGTTATTTCGTTAAAAATTTATTTTATTCGTCAAATATTTTCTATAGTGAAATTCCTTTGAACCACTAAAATACAAAAACTCCTCAAAGTGCATATTTTTTACGATTCAGTATTCATGCTACACGTCGGATGATAGCTCAGTGTGTCTTCTTTCGACTAGGGATGGTTTGGTGAAACTGCTATTTCGTTAAAAATTTATTTTATTCGTCAAATATTTTCTATAGTGAAATTCCTTGAAACTCCCAAAATACAAAAATTCCTCAAAAAGCATATTTTTTACGATTCAGTATCCATGCTACTCGTCGGATGATAGCTCAGTGTGTCTTCTTTCAACTAGGGACGGTTTGGTGAAACTGTTATTTCGTTAAAAATTTATTTTATTCGTCAAATATTTTCTATAGTGAAATTCCTTTGAACCACTAAAATACAAAAACTCCTCAAAGTGCATATTTTATACGATTCAGTATCCATGCTACCCGTCGGATGATAGCTCAGTGTGTCTTCTTTCGACTAGGGATGGTTTGGTGAAACTGTTATTTCGTTAAAAATTTATTTTATTCGTCGAATATTTTCTATAGTGAAATTCCTTGAAACTCCCAAAATACAAAAATTCCTCAAAGTGCATATTTTTTACGATTCAGTATCCATGCTACCCGTCGGATGATAGCTCAGTGTGTCTTCTTTCAACTAGGGACGGTTTGGTGAAACTGTTATTTCGTTAAAAATTTATTTTATTCGTCAAATATTTTCTATAGTGAAATTTCTTGATATTCCCAAAATGCAAAAATTCCTGAAAGTGCATATTTTTTACGATTCAGTATCCATGCTACTCGTCGGATGATAGCTCAGTGTGTCTTCTTTCAACTAGGGACGGTTTGGTGAAACTGTTATTTCGTTAAAAATTTATTTTATTCGTCAAATATTTTCTATAGTGAAATTTCTTGATATTCCCAAAATGCAAAAATTCCTGAAAGTGCATATTTTTTACGATTCAGTATCCATGCTACCCGTCGGATGATAGCTCAGTGTGTCTTCTTTCGACTAGGGATGGTTTGGTGAAACTGTTATTTCGTTAAAAATTTATTTTATTCGTCAAATATTTTCTATAGTGAAATTCCTTTGAACCACTAAAATACAAAAACTCCTCAAAGTGCATATTTTTTACGATTCAGTATCCATGCTACCCGTCGGATGATAGCTCAGTGTGTCTTCTTTCGACTAGGGACGGTTTGGTGAAACTGTTATTTCGTTAAAAATTTATTTTATTCGTCAAATATTATCTATGGTGAAATTCATTGAAACCTCCAAAATGCAAAAATTCCACAAAGTGCATATTTTTTACGATTCAGTATCCATGCTACCCGTCAGATGATAGCTCAGTGTGTCTTCTTTCAACTAGGGACGGTTTGGTGAAACTGTTATTTCGTTAAAAATTTATTTTATTCGTCAAATATTTTCTATAGTGAAATTCCTTGAAACTCCCAAAATACAAAAATTCCTCAAAGTGCATATTTTTTACGATTCAGTATCCATGCTACCCGTCAGATGATAGCTCAGTGTGTCTTCTTTCAACTAGGGACGGTTTGGTGAAACTGTTATTTCGTTAAAAATTTATTTTATTCGTCAAATATTTTCTATAGTGAAATTCCTTGAAACTCCCAAAATACAAAAATTCCTCAAAGTGCATATTTTTTACGATTCAGTATCCATGCTACCCGTCAGATGATAGCTCAGTGTGTCTTCTTTCAACTAGGGACGGTTTGGTGAAACTGTTATTTCGTTAAAAATTTATTTTATTCGTCAAATATTATCTATGGTGAAATTCATTGAAACCTCCAAAATGCAAAAATTCCACAAAGTGCATATTTTTTACGATTCAGTATCCATGCTACCCGTCGGATGATAGCTCAGTGTGTCTTCTTTCAACTAGGGACGGTTTGGTGAAACTGTTATTTCGTTAAAAATTTATTTTATTCGTCAAATATTTTCTATAGTGAAATTCCTTGAAACTCCCAAAATACAAAAACTCCTCAAAGTGCATATTTTTTACGATTCAGTATCCATGCTACTCGTCGGATAATAGCTCAGTGTGTCTTCTTTCAACTAGGGACGGTTTGGTGAAACTGTTATTTCGTTAAAAATTTATTTTATTCGTCAAATATTTTCTATAGTGAAATTCCTTGAAACTCCCAAAATACAAAAATTCCTCAAAGTGCATATTTTTTTACGATTCAGTATCCATGCTACTCGTCGGATGATAGCTCAGTGTGTCTTCTTTCAACTAGGGACGGTTTGGTGAAACTGTTATTTCGTTAAAAATTTATTTTATTCGTCAAATATTTTCTATGGTGTAATTTCTATAAACCACTCAAATACAAAAATTCCTCAAAGTGCATATTTTTTACGATTCAGTATCCATGCTACCCGACGGATGATAGCTCAGAGTGTCTTCTTTCAACTAGAGACGGTTTGGTGAAACTGTTATTTCGTTAAAAATTTATTTTATTCGTCAAATATTTTCTATGGTGAAATTCCTTTATACCACTAAAATACAAAAAATCCACAAAGTGCATATTTTTTACGATTCAGTATCCATGCTACCCGTCGGATGATAGCACAGAGTATCTTTCTTAAACTAGAGATGGTTTGGTGAAACTGTTATTTCGTTAAAAATTTATTTTATTCGTCAAATATTTTCTATAGTGAAATTCCTTGAAACTCCCAAAATACAAAAATTCCTCAAAGTGCATATTTTTTACGATTCAGTATCCATGCTACTCGTCGGATGATAGCTCAGTGTGTCTTCTTTCAACTAGGGACGGTTTGGTGAAACTGTTATTTCGTTAAAAATTTATTTTATTCGTCAAATATTTTCTATAGTGAAATTCCTTTGAACCACTAAAATACAAAAACTCCTCAAAGTGCATATTTTATACGATTCAGTATCCATGCTACCCGTCGGATGATAGCTCAGTGTGTCTTCTTTCGACTAGGGATGGTTTGGTGAAACTGTTATTTCGTTAAAAATTTATTTTATTCGTCGAATATTTTCTATAGTGAAATTCCTTGAAACTCCCAAAATACAAAAATTCCTCAAAGTGCATATTTTTTACGATTCAGTATCCATGCTACCCGTCGGATGATAGCTCAGTGTGTCTTCTTTCAACTAGGGACGGTTTGGTGAAACTGTTATTTCGTTAAAAATTTATTTTATTCGTCAAATATTTTCTATAGTGAAATTTCTTGATATTCCCAAAATGCAAAAATTCCTGAAAGTGCATATTTTTTACGATTCAGTATCCATGCTACTCGTCGGATAATAGCTCAGTGTGTCTTCTTTCAACTAGGGACGGTTTGGTGAAACTGTTATTTCGTTAAAAATTTATTTTATTCGTCAAATATTTTCTATAGTGAAATTTCTTGATATTCCCAAAATGCAAAAATTCCTGAAAGTGCATATTTTTTACGATTCAGTATCCATGCTACTCGTCGGATAATAGCTCAGTGTGTCTTCTTTCAACTAGGGACGGTTTGGTGAAACTGTTATTTCGTTAAAAATTTATTTTATTCGTCAAATATTTTCTATAGTGAAATTCCTTGAAACTCCCAAAATACAAAAATTCCTCAAAGTGCATATTTTTTTACGATTCAGTATCCATGCTACTCGTCGGATGATAGCTCAGTGTGTCTTCTTTCAACTAGGGACGGTTTGGTGAAACTGTTATTTCGTTAAAAATTTATTTTATTCGTCAAATATTTTCTATAGTGAAATTCCTTGAAACTCCCAAAATACAAAAATTCCTCAAAGTGCATATTTTTTACGATTCAGTATCCATGCTACCCGTCAGATGATAGCTCAGTGTGTCTTCTTTCAACTAGGGACGGTTTGGTGAAACTGTTATTTCGTTAAAAATTTATTTTATTCGTCAAATATTTTCTATAGTGAAATTCCTTGAAACTCCCAAAATACAAAAATTCCTCAAAGTGCATATTTTTTACGATTCAGTATCCATGCTACCCGTCAGATGATAGCTCAGTGTGTCTTCTTTCAACTAGGGACGGTTTGGTGAAACTGTTATTTCGTTAAAAATTTATTTTATTCGTCAAATATTATCTATGGTGAAATTCATTGAAACCTCCAAAATGCAAAAATTCCACAAAGTGCATATTTTTTACGATTCAGTATCCATGCTACCCGTCGGATGATAGCTCAGTGTGTCTTCTTTCAACTAGGGACGGTTTGGTGAAACTGTTATTTCGTTAAAAATTTATTTTATTCGTCAAATATTTTCTATAGTGAAATTCCTTGAAACTCCCAAAATACAAAAACTCCTCAAAGTGCATATTTTTTACGATTCAGTATCCATGCTACTCGTCGGATAATAGCTCAGTGTGTCTTCTTTCAACTAGGGACGGTTTGGTGAAACTGTTATTTCGTTAAAAATTTATTTTATTCGTCAAATATTTTCTATAGTGAAATTCCTTGAAACTCCCAAAATACAAAAATTCCTCAAAGTGCATATTTTTTTACGATTCAGTATCCATGCTACTCGTCGGATGATAGCTCAGTGTGTCTTCTTTCAACTAGGGACGGTTTGGTGAAACTGTTATTTCGTTAAAAATTTATTTTATTCGTCAAATATTTTCTATGGTGTAATTTCTATAAACCACTCAAATACAAAAATTCCTCAAAGTGCATATTTTTTACGATTCAGTATCCATGCTACCCGACGGATGATAGCTCAGAGTGTCTTCTTTCAACTAGAGACGGTTTGGTGAAACTGTTATTTCGTTAAAAATTTATTTTATTCGTCAAATATTTTCTATGGTGAAATTCCTTTATACCACTAAAATACAAAAAATCCACAAAGTGCATATTTTTTACGATTCAGTATCCATGCTACCCGTCGGATGATAGCTCAGAGTATCTTTCTTAAACTAGAGATGGTTTGGTGAAACCGCAGACAGACGTTCTAGCTCGAACAAATTTATTCAAATTTTCTATGTAAATTTTCACTAGCGACACCTACGCAACTGATTGCCACAGTGCAGTCGCGTGCAGTTGACAGTTTGAGAAACCACGTGCTTCCAGCCGCTTACTTACCACCCAATTCACCACCCACCGAAAAATAAAATCAAAACAAACACTATCAAAATCATTCCTACATTTGCGTCACATTCACAAAGATTTCCCAATGCGAGTGAAGTTCATCCAAATGCAGTTTTATTCAAGCAAATCTATGTAAAATAAAAGTAATAATGTGTAAAATATTTTACAAGAGTCCTGCGCTAATTTGTGCAAAAGATTTTAGACATTAAATAAAAGTCATTTACTCTGCACAAATTATGTGGAAACATTATTAGCGTGCAACACGTGCGGTCTTTTCCCGCCATCCGGCTGGAAGACGACCGTGGTGACAGTTGTTGGTCACAACGCCCATGTGAGACAGCGATTCAATATGAACGTCGCTAACGCCATCTGTTCGCTGATTGCCACTTGGCAATTTGTGGCGGCCATGTTTTTTACACAAGCTGCTGAGTCAAACTTGAACGTCTGTCTGCGGTGAAACTGTTATTTTGCTTTTGGTTGAAATCCGAAGCAAACAGCGGAGCGAAAATTGATTTTTAACCTACTTAGGCTCTGTCTCAATTGAGATATTAAAAATAATTTTAATCAAATTTGACAGTTCGAAAATTATTTCAAAGCTCGAAAATCATTGTGCTGTCAAATTTAATTTTTTTTCTGGTCCAATTTAAACACGTCAATGTTGATCGATGTTGACAATGTTGCCTTACCAAAAATGATTCCGCTCAGAAATGAAAACTTGTCGGAAAATTTAAAAACAAAATATTATTTTGCCTTGAAATTTCTTCGATGCTTTCCTCATTTATTCCTCCAAGTTGCCTCTCACTAGAAATTCTCACTGATGGTTCTTCCGTAGCACAATTTCTCCAGCATGTGACTCTTTAGGGAGATTCCTGAAGAAACTTTCGGAAGAATATAGAAGAAATTTGTGAGGAATTCCTGACAAAACTTGAGGAATTGTTCCAGGGTGTCTTGAAAATTCTGAGGGAACTCCCGGAGAAGTTCCTAACAAAACCCTAAAGAAGTTCATAAAAAAACTTCCAGAGAAATTCAGAAACTCCTGGAGCAATTGCGGGAAGAATTTCCGTAAGTACTGCAAATGAGAAATTCCTTGAGGAACTTTACTGCCCCCACT
The DNA here is from genome assembly GCF_035046485.1 of Aedes albopictus. Classification (NCBI taxonomy): domain Eukaryota; kingdom Metazoa; phylum Arthropoda; class Insecta; order Diptera; family Culicidae; genus Aedes; species Aedes albopictus. The sequence continues at coordinate 291,265,481 of NC_085137.1, forward strand.
CGCATAACAGTGTCATATGAATAGGAAACCCAGCAAACATGGGACTGTTATGCGAGTGGGGGCAGTTTAGGAGGGATTCCTGGACGAAATATTGGAGAAGTTTTAGGATAAATATTTATAAGAGATGCGCAGAAAAAAATCCTTTGTTGCACTTCCTTATGTTGACTTCACATACACAAAAAGGGAATCAAGAGGTAGCGTGAATACGTTCGATCGTTTACGACCACTTCACTTCCTATCTATATAAATATAAATTATAGGATATATATAAAAATGAAGTCACTTTGAGGCAACAAAACTCACGAACGGATAAACCCATCAGCATGACTCTTGCACGGTTCGACCCGTATTCTTGGTGGCAGTGTTTATATGTGGAAAAAGTTATCAAAATTATACAGAAAAATATGAAAATAGTGAAGTTAATGTTTTTCAATGAGCTGGGAAGAAATTCACCATGATCGAAATAAAACTAATCTAGAGGGCGGTCAACAGTTGTAAAAGTTTGCCGAGGCAGCTAGTAATTATAAAAATGTGTTCGAATCCCCTTTGAGGGGAAATAGCTTAAATACCTACTGATTTTTTTATGAGCAGGGAAGAAAATCAACACGATCGAAATATTTATCTAATGCCGACTTCTTGAACAATATTCAACGGAAAACACTTCGCTATCCGTCGCCAATCAAGCTACGGACTTCAGCAGGATAAAGTACAATTAAGCAAAATTTCATCCATACCAAATCCATACACATATTTCTATGATAAAAATGATTACATTATATTTATTACGGACGCATAGACGGGCCCACCTCAAAATCGAAGCAAGAGAGAAACAGAGAGAAAAGCGCAAGCCGATATGTAAACAAACACCAGTGGACAAGCGTGCGCATGCGCGAGCCGGTGAGGACGAAAATTATCGTTCTGTCAAATATAAGTCTGCTCTGGAGCAGAATTATTTGTGACAGTTCGAAAATCAAGGAAAAATAATTTTCGAACTGTCAAATTTAATTAAAATTATTTTTAATATCCCAATTGAGACAGACCCTAAGTGAAGGTGAAAAAATAAAGACTCAAATTTACCACTTTTCGCCACCTCAATTTTAGTGCCTAACTTCACAATTGCCGTTTTCGTAACGTTGTTTTCGATTAACCACCCGAGGCACAAAAAAATTGAAATATTTCACACATATTTTAGTGCTTGGTTTTTAGTGCCTGGCGAATTTCTTCTTGGATCCGCACGTAGATGTCGCTAAGGTAGAAAAAAATTTTAGTGCCTGGATTTTTTAGTGCCTGACTTAACACAAGTCCATCTCTTCTCCTTCCCCACCTGTAATATACTCTCATTGGTCATCAATCTAATCAATAAATTTCAGATTTTCGGATTTCCAAGTGAACGAAATCGACTGCGATGGAAAAGAAGCCATTCTCACAGATGAAAAAGCCCCTACTCCGCCCGAAAGTGAAGAACAATCGAATGAAGAGTCCGAGAAAGAGCTGGTCCAATTGATCTCACAGGAAAATGTGGATAAAATTCGCAAGATAGCCGATTCCAAGGGAAAATGTAACGATATCGTCGTAGTGGACGTAACAGAAATGTCGAAGGAGGACCGCGGTAAGATTCACAATAGTGCCAAGAGCATATTTGGAAAGGCCATTGTGGGATCGACCGTAACGAAAAACGACAAAAAGTTGATCACGTTTGCCGCGTTCAATAAGTTCCAGCAGGTGGATCGGAGAGAGAAATGGATGTGGCCACATCGTTTCACCCATTTCCTGTTGTACAAAGAAAACGAAGACACGATCCAGGCAACTTCACAGCTGGCAGAGTTGTTGAAATGTTCTCCTTCGGCATTCGCTTATGCCGGAACTAAGGACCGTCGTGCTAAAACTACCCAGTGGGTTAGTATGAAGATGTATCACCCAAGCAAAATTGTTGCGGCTGCGGCCAAGATCCGACAGCTGACGGTGGGCAACTTTTGCTTTAAGCCAGAACAGCTCAAGCTGGGTCAGTTGCAAGGAAACCGGTTCCGGATAGCGTTGCGTCAGGTTTCCGCCGAGGAGACCGTCATCCGTAAATCGTTGGAAAGCTTTCAAGAGAAGGGATTCATCAATTATTTCGGTTTGCAGCGGTTCGGCAACAGTGCCACAGTTCCAACGTACAAGGTCGGATTGGAAATCCTGAAAAGTTGCTGGCAAGAGGCGGTCAATTTGATTCTGAAACCTCGTGAGAATGACCACTGGTACATGAAGGCCTGTCGGGAAGAGTACCAGAAAACGCGTGACCCCAGAAGTGCCTTAGACAAGCTGAGCCCGAAGAACAAAAGCATTGAAAAACAAGTCTTGTCATGGCTCGTGGATCACAAAAACGACTTCAAGGGCGCTCTGCAGCGTATTCCCAGGAACGTGAGACTGCTCTACTGTCATTCCTACCAAAGCCTAATATGGAATCGGGTTGCAAGTAAAAGGCTAAAAGAACTGGGCTATCAACTGATTCCAGGCGATCTCGTATACGTCGACAAAACAGTCAGCGCTGAACTGCCCATAGAGGATGCCCCTATCGAGCTGCAGGACAATCCACCGGAGGAAGATTCCGAAGAATCATCCGAAACGTCCGTGTTCAAGAATTTAGTCAAGCCCCTTACCGAAGCGGACATTGCCTCTGGCCAATACACCCTTTTCGACGTGGTTCTCCCATTGCCAGGACACGATATTACCTATCCGGCCAACGAATGCGGCAAATGGTACGAGGACATGATGGCCGAAGATGGACTCTCGTCTGAGAAATTAAAGAGCAAAATCAAGAAAGAGTCGCTGGGTGGTGCCTATCGGAAGATGGTTATTAAACCGCAAAATCTGAGCTGGAAGCTGACCACCTATGCGGATCCGTCGGATATTCTTATTCTTTCTGATCTGGAGAAGCTGAAGGGCGTCAAGGAGCCGGAGCCCAAAGAAGGTGAGTTCCATTCACAGGGCTGCAAGCAAGTCACGTCTTTCCAGTATTATGTAAAATCTACGGTTTCACTGCAGTTTTTCCGTGATGTCCTTATATTGGGGATTTGCCGGCTTCTTGTATTCCACCGGTCACTTCAGTAGGGCCTCCAAAGTAGAAGGGGACTTAATAGCGATTCCTCGTGGACACCAGTTACCCAGTGGCATTATTTTTTTTGAAAATTAAGTTGACTTTAATAGAAAACGGCTGCTTAAATAAGCGACCGGTGGGTGGAATACAAGTAGCCGGTAAATCCAATATTTGGTGAACTTAAGAATTCACATATTTTGGAAAACGATCTCAAATTTACCATAAGTTATATCAAATTTGTAGGGGGTCTGGATAACCGAAAATAAATCTGCCTAGTTTATGGACAGTTGGTAACCTCATCTGGTTCTAAATTACCATTTCATATTCCACAGATGCCAGCAATAAGGCGCTCATCCTGGACTTCCAGCTGCCAAGTTCGTCCTACGCGACGATGGCTCTGCGAGAGATTCTTAAAGCGGATACATCGGCCATGCACCAGCGATCATTGGAGCAAGTGCAATCGACAAAGGGAGCGGACGAGCCGCCAGCGGAGTCCACACCCGAAGAGCAACCCATCGAAAGTGACACAACCGATAAGAATGATAAGCCCACAGAAGACGCTCCTGCTGTCCAAGATGAACCGGAAAAGGAAACCTCCCATGAAAGCACCACGAAGGATGATGGGTCTCCAACGAATGCCGATGAGTCTCCTCAAGAAGAGGAGCCGGCGGTAAAGAAACCCAAACTGGATCAGTAAGGGTAATTTGCGTTGTAGAACCCTCGGCGGAAATGCGGGATACTGTACCACTCTGTGAACATTGACGGCTTAGAAGGTGGGTATTTTCTGTAGCATCCAACAATCTAGGTCGTTGTTCACAAAACTATCGAGGAATTTGCATTATCTATTTTTTAAACTGATTTTCTAAAAATGGACATATTAAAGTACACAAAGTGATGTATGTATGTATTTCATAATACAAATATGTAGCAAAAAAATATATTTTGGTAAATTAATTCAGATGATTGCCTTAGGTCGATGAGGGTTATTGAAATATGTGGGCTCTTTTATGTGGTTATCGGTGGTTAATTTTTCTGTAACTAGATTCTAATTTCTTGTTTGTATTGAATCTTCTACGTTTCTTGTGTAACATCCGCCGTGTCGTTGTGTAATGATGCAGGAATTACGCTCAGGTGAGTGAAAAATGCGATTGCGTCTAAGTTAAGGGTGCCTCACGTGTTTCAAGTGCTTCGAGCAAGGATATAAGTTGTGGGCGTGTAAAGGCCCCGACAGGAGCAAACTCGGCAGGAAATGCGGAGTGGAAGGCCACATCGTCAGGGAGTGCAATTTGGCACCAAAATGTCTGATTTGTGCGACGAACAAGGGTCTCGCAACGGGCGGGCCTAAACGTCCAGGTTCGCGAGGAGGTCGCACGAGAGCTTCGCAATAGCGAAGATCAACGGGGTATGCTCGATTATGCTTGATTCGCTATCGAGCGCACTGCGACATCTATTGTAAAAAGCACTGTATTGCTCGCTTGTGCGCTCTACCCTTGAATATTGCTGTCTGGACTCTGGAGTCCTGCTTACAATAATGGCGCCGAAAGAATTGAATCCGTTCAGCGTCGCTTTCTTCGGTTCGCACTCCGCAGACTACCTTGGAGGGACCCGTTTCGCCTGGCGAGCTACCGATGTCAGCTGATTTATCTAGAACTACCCCGTTCGCGACGAGATGTAACAGGATGTAACCAGGGCACTGATAGTAGCTGATACGCTCCAGGGCCGAATCGATTGTGGGGCGATTCTGGAGCAAATCGATTTGAACGTTCAGCCAAGATCGCTTCGGAATAGTATCCATGCTGAGACCGCCTCTACGTCGAACGAACTATGGGCTACACGGTGCGATCAGCGGCTTGTAGCGGGTATTCAATAGAGTAGCTTCGTTGTTTGATTTTCACTTCTCACGTGAGATTCTTCGCCGGAGGTTTTCGTCGTTCTTCGCGAGTTGCTAGATGGATTTCATCGTGTAGGTGAGTGTGTTCGTGCGTCGGGAATGTGCCTGGTACGGCCCCGTCATCCTTGTGAGAAATTAAGGGCTCCCAAAACCGTTGCAGAGGCTATGGAGATGCAGAAACTTCCTTTCAAGGAAGCTGTCGGCTGTTTGTCTTTAGTAACGCAAACTACACGTCCAGACATTACATATGCAGCGAACGCCGTAAGTAAACTTTCTGCCACTCCTGGTAGACAACACTTGCAGGGCTGTTACAGGTGGCGCGGATTTTGCGTTTCTCGCGGTTTTTGCGTTTCGCGCGTTTTTGCTAATTTCGGCGCGGATTTGGCGGAAATGGTTTTCAAATGCACTTACATCAAATATTTAGAGTAGGAACTCAACACAATCAGAAAAAATAACATGTTCTAATTAGAGTTATGGGATTTTATACTTGCGTAAAACAATGTTAACAGTCCCTAGTTTACAGTGCTAGATAAGGGAACGTTAAAAAATTACGTCCAACATTTGGGGAGGGGTGGGGTCTAGGAAAGTGTGACAGTACGTGTATAATGTCGAATTCGTTTATTTGCACCGCCTGCACCGCTTTGCCACCGGGTGTAGCAAACTTGCACCGAAACCGTTCGTTTATTCGCAGGTACTGTTCTGTTTTGACACCCGATTGGCACCGGTGCAAGAAAATGCTACACCCAGTTTGAGCGCGGTGTAGCAGGTACAAAGCTAGTTTTACCAATACATGCATATCGCTGAACTTGTATCGTGGTTTTGTTTTGGTAGGAATAATGATTTTCTCTTCGGCATGAGGCAAACAGTTCTGGAGCTCGATTTGAATAGGTCGTATGTGCTTTCGTCGATATAAAACTCGATCAGTTGGATTCGCTTCTTATAGCGGAAACTGTTGAAATTCAACAAAATTTATACATACAACCCATTCCTTACAAAACAGGCTTTCGGTTTTATCATTAAAATCCACAGAAATATCATCCATATCACTACTATTACTAAAATATACTGATCGAATTTTATATCGACAAAAGCACATACGACCTATTCAAATCGAGCTCCAGAGTTTTCTTGGATATTCGTTTATTTTGAGATGTTTCAATTTCCAAACTGCGAATCTGTGCGTTTAAAAATTATTTAAACTTGATCGATGATTATCACGCTTTCAACTTCTGAGGAATTTTCAAAATTTATCGGTAACATGAAATTTCAAAGAGTTGATTCAACGTATATTTTTTCCTTCACTATTTTTTGATAATCGCAAATATGTGGATTACTTTTAATAATATTAATCATTAGAATTTTCAATCGCATGGTGATCTATTAATTATGAAAGAAATTGACGTAATACATTTTTGATAAGCCCAGAATAGAATAAAAATCTATTAATTCAAATTGGACTGAAATATTACTGAAGTAACATTTTGTAGGTACAAACAGTTTAAAAAACCGTAAATTCTATTTTGTTTTCTTACAACAAATATTGAATTTTTGAATTACATTGAAAGTCAAACAAATGCCATGGTTAAAGCGTTTTTAATATGAGTTGCATTTCAATAACTTTGTGTTTTAAAAGGCTTTTATTTATTTTCCTTTTAACGTTGTAGCTAAACTTTTTCTATTGAAGTGCCTCTAACATTTTTTATGTTGAATTTGTGCACGTAAATCGTTTACAATTGTATGTGAGCATCCTTTTTTATTGGGTAACGGAAATGGTTAAGTTCTAAAAAGTTTCTTTTATTTGAAAAAATAATATATTACGAGAATTTGAAGAAGATAAATAATGTAGGAGTGTTAAAACATTAGATAATTTTCAAGTAACATTTATCATTACAAGTTTATCATGTAAATACAAGTGGATTACTGAAAACTTTTAAAATTGTTAAATTGGATATAGAAAGTAAAAAATAAAAATAAATAAAAAATAATTTTGTTCATCACAGAAATCATGAAAACATTGATTATGTTTATTTTTGATATCCTTTACTGGTTTCATTGACGCTCTCACGCGCTCTTACTAATACCATCAAAAGCTGTCAACAAATTGCACCAAAATCGTTCGTTTTTCCGGTGTCAATTGCTACACCGGTGCAGTGCACCGTCGGGAATAAACGAATTCGACATAAGGTATAGGGAAATAGCGTGACAGACAGGGGAGGGGGGTCTAGAATTCCCGAAAAACGATGGACGTAATAAATGAACCTTCCCTAAGCTCCACTGCACTAAACATTCGTTAAAACTGAGAAGATCCTCTTCTGAATTTCTTAGTCAAACTCTTGAAGGAATTTCTGTCTTAACCCCGAAATCAATTTTTGACTAAACTTTTGGATAGAATTTAAATTTTGGACGGAACTTATTAGGCACTGCATTGTTTTGATTTTGTATGGGATTTTGACGTTTCTTGGCCTTGTTGTTTACAAAATTTCTGTAAGAGTGAAAGAGAAGGGGAGAATTTCATGCAGTGCCCTATAGAGTAATTCTTCATTACACCAACAAAGCTAGCCATGACAATGTTTGACAATTCACAGGTCGTTTTGACAGACCACACACATGCACGAAAAAGACGGATAACATATTCTACTTTATCGATCTTGTTGCCGTCCTTTTCATGCTCATGTTACATCTGTCAAAATGACGTGAGAATTATCAGTCATTTTTAAGTTAGGTTCGTTGGTGTAATGAAGAATGCCTGAGGTTCGAAATAACACTAAATCATGGCAAGCTATTTTTTGGAATTTGCAAAAAGACGTCAGCCGGATGTTTCGGAGAAACATTTGGTTGAATTTTCTAATCAAATTTAACAGAATCTCGTAAAGAAAATCATTGATGTCTGTCGTAAGAAATCAAAACAGATAGATCAGATAAGACGTCCTGGAGATTTTTACGATTGTATTGTTAGAGAATTCAATGGAAAAAAGCTTTTGAAAAACTCTGGGTAGAATATTAATCATAAGATTTTTTAAATACGCAAAATTTTCTTGATTCATTATGGATGACTTTCAAAATAACGGAATTCACGAAATGCCTGAATCAATTATTAATGGAATTTCTGCCGAATCAATTTTTTTGTTGAAAACTATGATTTCCAATCGGAACACTCGTTGAGAGGGGCGTTATGGGCATAGTTATTAAAGAGTAAAGGGTTTCTTGGTAAATTTTTGGAATTTTTTGTAGAATACATCGAAATCATTGAAGCTTTCGAAATCCTAAGACTGAGGACATTCTTACTGAAATCCTCACCGAATTTCCAAGGGTATTGCATGGCCAGAAACTCTTATCATACATTTTCCAATGAATTAATACTACATAGCTTTTTTTCTACATGTTTCCTTTTTCATAAATATCACCCTTAGGAATATAATTTAGTGGTGATTTAATCAATAAATTTCACCAGGTAAAACTCCATTTGCATCTTTACATAATAAGTTCCATGAATTTTTCAAAGAGCTTCAGAAAAATTTCTTGAAATTCTTTCAAATGACCTTTTGGCTTTTCAGGATTTCTTATATTCAAGATTATGAATTATTTCAAAAGTTTCACCAAGAATGCTCCTTTTTCGTAAAGTAGTAGATACCCTGATTGATAATCAATCAAAGAACTATTGATCCAACATGTTTTATTCCAAATTTAAAAAACTAACCTGAGCAGCATGCTCTTGTTAGATTTAGATGTTGTCATCCAAAGTCGTGGATTAGTAATAGTTAAAAATCAATTTATAAAAATAAATGCTCTTCACCAGGAGTGCAACAAAAGTCATGAATAGTTGATTTTCTTCGAAAAATTCAGTCTTTTTATGAATTTGGGTCATCAAAACCATATGTTTTGAATGGCGCGGATTTGATGACCTCGGCGCGGATTTCAAATGGCTTGGCGCGGATTTTGCGGTTTCTAAATCGACACTTTTGTAACAGCCCTGCACTTGGATGCAGTCAAGCGTATCATCCGATATGTGAAGAGGACATCGAAGAAAAAGCTGGTACACACGAAGGAAGAATTTGGAGGATTACAAGGATACAGCGATACGGATTGGGGAGGATACCCTGATGATAGAAGATTCACATCTTACTACATGTTCACCATGCAAGAGGCGGCGGCGATATCTTGGAGCGTCAAGAAGCAGCCAACAGTAGCTGTTTCGTCGTGCGAGGCGGAGTATATGTCGCTCTCGCGGGTAATTCAAGAGGAGATGAGAAAGAACCTGCGATCGTTACCATTTTGTTCATGAGTGCCGCCGGAAACGACACCAGCAGAGAAATTCAGAGACGCATTGTGGCAGGAAATCGAGCTTACTTTGGACTCCGCAGAACTCTACGATCGAAAAAAGTTCGCCGGCGCAGTTAACCATCTAGGTACAAAACGATGATTATGGGCACGAAGCATGGACTTAGTGGTACGCCATCTATCCATTCGAAAACTCCAAGGGTGGGTTGGTCCTCTACACTTATAAGTGTAGAGGACCAACCCACCCTTGGAGTTTTCGAATGGATAGATGGCGTACCACTTACGGCGGAGTGCAGATGGAGAACGAAACTGGGAGCAACAATCCGACCAAAGTCAAGTGTAGAACGATGTACGGACCCTTGGCAGAGGGTGTGACCGAAGACGCACAGCCACGTAACGAATCGGATAGAGACGGGTCCTCTGTATAGCAGCAGGCCTTAGTCTGACCGTGCTGTGCTGTTCAGCTGCCGTGAATGCCAAGTCCTAACGCCTTACCTGTTCATCGACGTCGACACAGAGCTAATGAAACATCTTGGACGTAAACGGCTCACCTGGGAAGCTGAGCAGACTAATCAAAGTAAAGATGGGTGGTGAGCGGAGCAAGCCGTAGACGATTATTGCTCAATCCGGTCGATTTGTATGCTTTGCGGACGACATGGGCATTATGTCAGAACATTTGGAGCGCGACCCAGCAAATTAGAGAAATTGCAGATTAACTCCAAGAAATTCGCCAAGATAAAAAAAATGTAATAAAAATAATTAGATGGGCCGCGCAGCGAATGAACAGGAAACTACCGTATCATACCCTATTTTTCTAAGAATTTTTCCGTGTAGCAACTTGTGAATGTCAGATCATAGAGGCAATAACGCTAACGTTTCCAGATGCCGGCATTATTTGTTTACATCACGACTACCAATTCATATTGGCATAAGGCAAAACCGGTTTCGGCGGTTTGTAAACGAATCCAACTGCCATGTGTTCGTGATGCCAGTCTACATCGGCCATTAATGACCGAACGTTCACTAGCACGACCAGCAATGTTTAATGGGAAAAGCGTTTTGAAAACTCCGTCTTGCATGCATACAAGCATGCCAGCCAAAGCATGGCGAGAGAAGTGGGCAGAAAAGCAACATAAAAATATTTACATTTGCTTTTCTTTTTGAGCGGCCACTCTCTCTCTAGGACCCCATACCACTACCATATGCTTGCAATGCGATGTAGATGGTGGAAATTGTGGATGAGGTTGCTGTGTTTTGGTTCGCTTGCGCCTCAGTCAGTATCGAGTGAACGTTTTATGTGAACTGTACACTCGTCTCTATGCTTTTCCGTTTCTCGCCGTGGCGCGCGAAATTTATGTTTCTATTGGGTAGTTTTCGTGTTTATTGTAATGTTGAAACTTTGAATTTTTAAGTGCGACTAAAACAATCTAATCAGGGATTGTGTGGTGAAGTGTGATGTGATTACAAGCGAGTGCCTCTATACTAGATCGAAGGATATAGATGCTGTGCTAAGCCGAGCTCAAACAAAGAGAACCGAAGGAAACGAGATGCAGGAAAGCGAATAGTTGTTTGAACCTTTCGACGCGAGTTGTACTGGATGTTGTTGTTAATCCAACGAAGATTGTGTGGAAGAATACGCGAGGGAGGAGAATGAGAGAATTCGAAACGCAAGAGAATGGTGGAGTGCGCTTAGGTTGTTAAGCGTATAGGAAGTACGCGTGAAAAATATGATGAATTGATCTGGATGCGCGCATATTTTAAGCGAAAAGTGAATTAATTACTCGGAAACGTACGCCTTTTACTGTTTGAAAAGAAGTGGAAAATATGTAATATAAAGCGCATGGCGAATGTGTTTACTTTTGTTTCGGTATCATTAAACATGTGCATTTGAAATTGATTTTAGTTCGGCGAGTTTACATTGTATCTGCATAGCAAAACCGAAACAGTGGTGCCTTAGCGGAGTGGAAACATTGGTGAAACAAGATTTTTTCCAACGAAGAGCAAACAGTGCATTGATTTTGAGAAGGAAATCATTGGATAACTGATTTCTGAATTACACCACTTGCCATTGATCCGTTCAACCGGTGAAGCACGTTACAACTGTTGTTCAGCGGATAGAGAGTAAAAGTGAATTCACCCTACGAGCAAGAGTTGGGTGGTGATCGTAATTGTAATTTGGATATTCATTACCACATCGGTTTACAGTGGCAGCTGTTTTATTGTTCCTCCCCATTTCGCCTCAATCTACGACTCCAAAGTCGGGCGGCGAAGGTAATTAATTGTATGCATCAGTGCGCCATAATTCCGAGTGTCGATGAGCTGCTGGATTAAATGAACAGGTAAGGTGATAATCGGTCTTGTGGTTTATTGGGCATCTACCTAGCGGAAGATGATTTACGTAAGAGAATCGGTTGGGCGTAAAATGTTGTAATGCAAATTTATTATAATTCGGCATACTGGTTGCGGTTGATAGTCTTCATCGGGATCTAATTATATCATTGTAGCCGTTATCAAATTTTATACTACATTGAATAAACTAGTTTAATTCGAACAGGATTTCATAACACATAATTAGTTTTTAATTAACTCTTTGGAGCTGGATAATTTGGCCACTGCTGCAGCAACCTCGCTGGCCTCGAATACGTTTGTAATACTTGGTTTCATCGCCGGGGTCATATTGACCCCTCTGGCTCCAACGGGTTAAACCTATTTTAATACATATTGGAAATTAAACCTACTTGGCCACCAAGATTCTCTTCAGGCGAAAGATTAAGAAGACGGTCACAAAATATAACATCTTGCTAAATGTGCTCTACCCTCTCATCAACCGGAAGACAATACTGTCCCAGGAGAACAAACTAACCAAACCAGACAATCCTTCCAGTAGGTGGTTGAATGTGGTCTCTCAGTCTACAAGAGCTATGCTAAAACCCATTATATGTAACTCCAAAGAGCTAAAAATAAGTTTCCCTACGAATGACTCTCAATGCTCTTCCGAGAATGGGAACATCCAAGGTTTATCTTCTGGCCGAAATAGAAAAAATCGGCGAGAAGTTTGATCGGCGATCGATACATTCCAAGTAACCAAAAGTTCCGCTTCCCATGACAAAATGCACTTTCAAGTTCCGCGAAGTTCTGAATGGAACTTTCTGGCAGCTTAAGAGGCTAACGATGAGCCTTGCTGGAACTTCGGTCACAAGTTCCGGCAAGGCTAATGTTTAGCCTCTTGAGCAGCTTTAAAGCTGCTTAAGAGGCTACTTGGAACTTTGTCGAAACTTTCAACTTCATAGAAGTTCAGTTCAATAGCATTATGTTTAAATGAAAGTAAATTGTATGTTTTTTGCAGCAAACAACTGTTAAAGCATACACGACTAAAATACAAATTTAAATTATTAAAAGAATAAGGCAACAAAAAAAATATGCAGCCCACCGGATTCGAACCGAGAATTGTTGAGTGAGAGTCCTAAGCTCTACCACGTTACTACAGTTACGATTGAGTGAAGACCGGGTGAAGTCTGACTTGAATCGATATTCTGTGCGCAGCTAGTTTTGCACACTTGTACAGTAGTGAAGTTAGCTTGACTTTGTGAAATGTCAATGTGTTGTGAGGATCCAGTTAAAATCTACATAGGAGCGGCTTGTATAGAAAAAAAAAATTCAGAAGCATTTTCAGATATGAATGAATACCACTGAAGGTTGTGATCCTGGAAAATACATTTTTGTTTCTGCATGAATCTTATCAAAGTGCTGTCCGAAGCTGCTTAGAAGGCTATCCAACAGCTACCTTATGTGAACTTTCAAGTTCCAAAATTACTTAAAAATGAAGTTGCTTAGAAGGCTAATGAGCAAACTCGAACATGCTGCTTAGCTTATAAAGTAACCTCTTATCTGAACTTTTGATTACTTGGGATGGCTCGTTGTCCCAACTTGGAACTCGTTCCCAATACATAACCACAGATAACAGACGTTTATGCTTATATTGGCAATGTGTGTAAAAATGCTCAACAGCCATTTTGTATGTAACGAGCAGCTGAAACTCATGTGGCAATCATTTAGAGATGGTGCAGTGATCGATAGTCAGTGATCGCTTTCAAGATTGCATGCACTACGCAATTTTAAATTCAAGATTGTATTCGATCTTGAATGAAAGTGGAACTTTGAACTATTCTTGCATTCAAGTTAGATGTAATGTCGCAATCAGTTGAGTAGATGGCGGTAGTGAGCCAACGTATATCGTTTTGAACATTTACACAGGATTCTGCGAAAAATTTGTACTAGCATAAACATCTGTTATCTGTGACATAACTAAGCTATCTTTTTTTGTGGATACCGTACAACACCGTAAATAGGCAATTTCACCAATAATTCTTCTAGAAAACTTTCCATGCTTGAGAAATTTTTCTGTGAATTATTCCAAAAAATTGTCCAGGGATTCTTTCAAAAAACCATCAACGGGTTTCAGGCATTCTACAGTATTTTATTTTTAGAAAATGAAATCAAAATTATTTCAGAAATTTCTCCAAGGATTTCTTTAAAGAATTTTTCGAATGTTCCCACAGAAATATTTTTAGGGATGCCATAAGTTCACCCATAAATTTCCCAAAGATTTTTTATATACAACCTTCTGAAATGAATTAGGTCACTCAAAAGATGGTCACGCAAACCCATCTAAAACTAACTCAGGAATTCCTTTAGAAATATAACTAAAGACTCCTACAGTAGTTTAAGGATTTCTCATGAATATCAGTAAATGATTACCATCGATGGGGATGACAATGGGTCTGGGGGGTGAGATTGGGTCAAAATGAAGAAACATAAAATTTGAAATAGCTCGATAACTATCGCTAATTTATATTGAAAACTTTATATTATTTCAAAGGGGAGATGTTTTTACACGTCATGATGCAGAATAAGATGTTTTGCAATAATCGTTTTTTTTTTGTTTAATTTGTGGCTAAACTTATATGATGAAACTACTAGTAAATCACTCTGAAAAAATTTCTCCTTCGTTATGTTTAACACAAGTACCTAACCATAAATTTTCTTATAAGTGGTTAGCTGTAGGTATTACCTGGTTGATGTAATAAAAAAGCGGGCTGTCATTGCGCTTTTTATTTAAAAACTTAATATTTTCGACTTTATGTCTAAATATTAAGAATGGGGGTAAGTTTGGGTCAAGCAAGTTACCGAGTGCACATAACCTTAACTAAAAATTCAACTTGTTATCCAGTCCCCATTTGACGTTAAAGTGATGCCATGTTTACTGTATTTTCACTAAAGCACGCTTTCTTTCAAAAATATGTCGAGAAGCGTCAAACGAGTGTGTTAATACGTTTAGTGCCTAAAATCATTTATAACAATACACCCATGCGTGTGGACAGCTCCTCTAATCATCAGCTAATCTTTAGTGTACTGCAATATCGTAAGCTCACAAAATAGACTTAACATAATATTTGAACGACCCTCTATCTTGAGATGGAGTGATTTGCTTTAGCAATATAGAGGCCAATGATCATGTACATAAGAGTTTATAACGGAGGGTTTGGTTAAACATTTCTTATGCAGTATACAAAAACTAGCATGTTTTTTTACAATCAATCTTTCATTCTTTCTTCGCCCCTCCCTCATTGTAATCTCCCCTCCTCTCATGGAGGTTGAAACTATTAATGAGGATGATTATGATGCCTAACAATAATGATACAGTATACAAACGTTATTTTATCAAATTTCAACCATTTTTTCGGTTGTATTAGCCCTTTTAGGTGGATTAATCATCTTTTAAAATTACTTAAGCTTTTATTCGTCATGATAACATTGTTTTTTTAAGTAGGTTTACTATATATGATCAATAAAATTAATTTATATTCTTAGATAGGTGATTTCGAATACTTTGACCCATTCTCACCCCCTCTAAGGGGTGAGATTGGGTCAATTTTCAATCAGTTGTAGTTTACTAAGCAATTCATATAACGTGATACTTTCTTGCTAAACTATCATTACCACATAGGAGAGTATACATACCAAAATAAAAATTTATTCCAACTTCAATTGCATTTGTTATTTAACAAACAATCTTTGAGTATCCTTTTTTGACCCATTCTCACCCCCAGCGACGGTACCTCAAAAAAACTTTCTGTTTTTTTTTTAATTTTCAGAATTTTCAGCGTTTTTTCGGTAATTCTTACTCTAACAATCTCTTGGGTTACAGAAGAAATGTCTAAAAGGTTTCTTCCTGGAATTTCAGTTCTTTTTTCAGAAATATCTTCTGGGATTCCTTTGAGATATTCCTCCACAGATATTTACAGAAATGTTTTATGAAATTATCTAACAAAATATTGAAGTAATTCTTCAAGGGTAACCTGAAGAAATTTCATAGGAATGTTTAAAAATATCCTGATCAGATTCAATTTCATTGAAATATTTCATTGAAACGATTTCAGAATCGTTGAAAGAGCTCCTGGAGGAACTCCTGGGAATACCTGAATTAACTCCTGAGATGGCTTTCAAGGAATTTCTAGAAGAACTTGATCAGTATTTTTTATTTTTTTGAGAAATTTAGGGATAAAACCTGGAGAAATTTCTGAGAAAATCTCTGAAAAGATTTCTAGAGGACATCGCTGACGAATTTCTGAATTAAATCTCGAAGAAGTTTCTTAAGGAATTCTTGAAAAATATTTTTCGGGAATTCATTCAGAAATTGCAGACAAAGATACTGGAGGATTTTTTGAATCAATTTCGAACAAACCCTTGAAGAACTCCTGGAGATACTTCTGGAGGAATTCTTGAAAGAATTTCTTGCAAAATGTCTGAAAGGTATTAGTATATAATAATGCTTGAATCAATTTCCCAGAGGAAAAAAATATGAAGAAATAAATGCTGAAGTGATTTTTCAAGGAGTTCTTGAAAGAATCTCTGAAGGGTGAAGGGATTTCTAAAGGGTCACCGGAAACGAAAATCTGAAAGAATCTCTAAATCCGTAGAGAAGTTTAAGATCTGAACCCTTGGACGAATATCTGAGGATCCCCCTGGATTAACTTCCAGAAGAATCTCTTGAGAATTTTCTGGAGAAATTCCTGAAGAACCGCCTGAGAGAATCCCTGGAAAGAACCCCAAGGAAATATATACAGAAAATCATTAAGGAATCTCTCGAAGAAATCCAACAAAAATTTCAGAGAGCATACCGGCAATAACATTTATATTTCTCAAGAAATCGAACATTTTTTCCGTAAAGGGTTAACGTCCTGATTAAGAAAAATCATCAAAATTAGGTTCAATATTATCGGTCAATGCACACCTAAATATTTTAATGTTTTGAAAAGCTTAGACTCTCAGCTTTCTAATGGCGAGTTCGGATTTGAAATCGGTGGATAATAAAACTCAAATTATCGCGGCCAAATCCAAAATGACTGCCAAAATTTTTCAACTTCAAATGAAAGGTCTATACTTTCCCTTCATAGAAATGTGAAGTTTTGTACATGTGACAACAATAATTTTTGAGATATTATGCGATAAATTAAGCGCAATTTAAAGAAAAATCGCCATTTTTGTCACCTCGTCAGCCTCTTGCAAACGAGGGGTCTATCAATTTAACCCAACCAAAGTTGTTTTCATCCTTTTTTATCATATTCTAGCGAATAAGCAAGGAAGGCCCGGTTTCAGCGAGAATCACCCATTTCAGTTCAGTAACCTTATACTGCTCCTCGATACTCAACTTCGACTACAAATTCACTTGTCATTTGAGTGGTTTTCGATTAGTTTAAAGCATATTGATAAAATGGCGCAAAGTACTGAGTACCACTGGAACAAGTCTATCTTTAACTTTGATTAGTAGGAAAATGTTCGTTATCGGAAGCGTACTGATAACAGCTATCTGATAACATTGCATTGCTTGACGATTACACAGGAAGTGGGATATTACGTTTCCTAACGTATGATTGCACTTGAACTGAAGCCCTTTTTAGAACTGCACTATATAGCCGTGTTTTGAAGTGAAAATTACATGTACCTTAATCGGGCGCGGAGATTCTTTCCTGGAGCCCTTTGCCATCATGTACTTCGTCTTCGACACATTAATGACTAATCCGATTCGCCTGGCTTCTTTCTTTAATCGGATGTACGTTTTCGCCATCGTCTCAAATTTACGAGCTATAACATAAATATCATCAGCGAAACCAAACCGCTGAACGGACTTCATGAAAATTGTTTCAATCGTGTTTGTCCCCACTTTCCTTATTACAACCTCTAAAGCAATGTTAAACAGCAAGTACGAAAGGCCATTACCTTGCCGTAACCCTCTGCGAGATTCGAAGCGACTCGATGTGTCCGAACTACGCACATTACTCGATCCATCGTATCAGTTTATTCGAGAATCCGCATTCGTGCATGATCTGCCATAGCTGGTCTCGTTCGATTGTATCATACGCCGATTGAAAATCGATGAACAAGTACTGTGTGGGCACGTTGTATTCTCGGCATCTCCGGTCAGTTGTAGCGCGTTCATCCATGAATCCAGCCTGATATGCCCACGAACTCTCTTGCAATCGGTGATAGACGGCGGCATAACATTTGAGAGAGTATCTTGTAGGCAACGCTCAGTAGTGTGATCGCGCGATAGTTGCCGCAATCCAACTTGTTGCCCTTTTTTGTAGATGGGACAACCTTCCATCTTCCTCTTCCCAAATCTTGGTAATGTCCCAGTGTAGTGCTCTCACCAGTGCTTCTCCACCGTATTTTGGAAGCTCGCTTGGTAGTTGATCTGCTCCAGCGACTTTGTGGTTTTTCACCGGCCAATCTTCTCCTCAATCTCTTGGAGGTTAGGGACCGAAAATCTTTCGTCCTGTGCACGTATTCCTAGATCTGTTAATACCACGCCACCTTCGGTGCTTGCAACGTCGCCATTGAGGTGCTCATCGTAATGCTGTCGCTACCTCTCGACCACTTCGCATGCTCGTGAGAAAATTCCCGTGGTTGTCTCGGCACATGGCGGCTTGTGGTACAAAGCCTCTGTGCGAGGCCGAGGGTTACAGCTTCTTGTAGAGCTTTCGTGTGTCCTTAACACGGTACAGCTCTTCCATCGCTTCGCGATCTTGTTCTTCCTACTGGTGCCTCTTCCTCGGGAAGACAGAGTTCTGTCTGTTTTGCGTCTTTGCGCGTTGTCTTGAGTTACTTCTACGTTACGCAGTTGCTCGATGTAGGGCCGACGCGTGGTTAAAATCGTCGAAAGTTTTGAGCGCATACAAACAGCAACTGTAGGTGATCCGAATCTATATTCGCACTGCGTCGATTAAAACGTGGTCGATTTGGTTATCTGTTTAATGGCCGTGTGATCTTCAGGTGGCTTTGTGGATATCTGTTCGGTTGAAGAAGGTGCTTCGGACTACCATACCACAGGAGGCTGCAACGCTTTCGCATCGCTACAAATTTGTGCGATTTGCCTTATGCAAATGCTAACAATTCGTCAATAACCGCTATAGTGTTAAGTTTAATATGTTTCTATCATCACTATGATAGATTGAAACTCCCCGTAGAAATCAAATCCACCCAGCTTTGTCGTTCATCCTGTATATATGTACATACCTACATCACATCTTTATGTATACTGTCGATGATCTTCGTCCCCAATCGAGAGCCCGACGACATCGTTTTTCAACCGGTCGACCACCAGCCGAGAAATAAAATTGCCATTTAAATGAGAGTAGAAGAGGCAGCGCAGGAGAAATGCAATGAAATGGTGCGCCTTCCAAATTTATCTCTGTTTATATTTATAAAACACATCCCAGACGTTGGCTGGCTGGCTGGCTGCTGGGAAGATGATGGTAATATGAGAGATTTTCTCACTTAGCCCATTAACAGCGTGAACCCTCCGCTTCGGGTAAATTTTCTATTTAGCAAAATATATCGGATCGGGATAAGTAGTGTGGAATGTGCTCGCACTGATGCCAGCGCACTGGCTAGCGGGTGGGAATTGTTTACATTTGGCACGCGTGGGTTTTCGCTCAGTGTATCTACCTACCAAGTGTCGGGAAAATTGGATGAGATTTTCCTGCACATCGTCATTGTTGTGCGCAATTTCTTGATCTGGTGTAGTGTGGTGGGTGGCTGACCGATCGGCGATGGTGGCGTCGGAAAATCCAAACGGTCACTACCTGTTTTGTATATGTGGCGTCCATTATTATAAACCATCTCGGTAGCAGTCTCAGTCTCAGTGTGCCGTGATTGTTGCCGTTGATCCCGTCTTGGGAGTACAACCGGTATCCCCATGGTGTGCAGCACATAGTAGGCACTGGCTCCGGTCTGTTGGTCTGAAAGATGGGAATGCCGGTCAGGCAGGAGAAGTAGGCGTGCGTTAAATGTGCAGGCAGACACCAGGCAGAGCATTTCCGATAATTATAACCCAATTTTCTCTGAATTAGATGCTTAGCTTACCGCTTTGGAGCGATCACGATGATGTGGGAAACGGATATCGTTGGAGGTGCGAGTTCCAGTTTAAAATAGAGGATCCTCGTAAACGTAAAAGTTGATGACTTTCCAATGTGCGAGGTGATTGCAGGAGAAAAGGAAGCTGATGATTGTTTCGTCCGCTTTGTGCACTTGATCTGTAAAGGTACCTAGGTATCTTGATATGTTTTCTTCAATGTGGGTCATATATTTATTGAAGCATAACCTGAACCCATAAAGGAAATGGTAAACTGATTTATTTTCTTGCAATTAGAATGATCGGGTAGAATATACAGTATGACTACAGCAGGCCCGTGCACAGAAGTGGCGCCAAGGGAGGGGCGCCTACCCAGGTAACCACTAAGGATTTCAATAAGCCGTGTATCAGCCCGTATTATGCATTTAAATTGCTTACTGCCCTACATAAGCAGTTTGAATGCATAACTGCCTTGAGTTAGCATAAGCTGTGCTGCTCAAATGCTTTTGGCTGTTAATTAGCATTTCAACTGCTTGAAGTGTTTTCACTAGGGAGCTATCAGAATGCTTTTCAACTGCTCTTTAAATGCTAGGAGCAAAAATGTTGGGAGATATGTTACGCATTTGGCAACACATATTGTCTCTCTCTTACATAGCTTATGCTTCTGTGCATCTTATTTGTTTCTTCATGTTCCTCTACTCATCCAAAAGCACCAAAGAAAACATTACTGCAGCTGGATTGGTGTGGGAATTTGTCCATCAAAAAATCACCAATTATTTATCATTTCGTCGGAAAATGTGTGCCGAATAGGTGGATGCTTTGGTGGATCATAGGATTGTTTGAAAGAGGGAAGAAAGAATCATATTCCACAGATATTTAAAAGAAGGGATCGTAATCATCTACCACAATGAAACATCTCAATGAAAACAAGTTTTTAATGTTGAATCTGAAGCTGTTATCGAATAATTCTTTATATTGGCGATTAAATCAACGCACGCCACCGAAACAGCTTTAGCATCGTGGATCAGGAGCAACAGAATCAGAAGCAGATATGATTCATCAATCTCCGGATCGTAAGTTCAAACCTACATCACTACAAAAATCAGCAAAAAAGTACCACCTAGCACCGGCTGGAATATGGAAGGACGATGAAGCGGGAAGTAGGCTGAGAGAACGAGAAGCAGACGTCAATCTATTTTTGTTTTTTTGCTCGACGAGGTGTTACGCTTCTTTGACATTTCGTCACGACGTTCCTGAAGGGATAGCACTAAGACAGCCCGTTATTTTGCCAAAATCTGCTGTAAGGAAGCACTATAGGCGCATATACGGCTAATTAGCATTGAACGCCTTGTCGTAAAGGCTACTATAATGCTGAAGAAATGCTATTTTAAATGCTTACTGATTACTTGAGTGTATGAAGCGTCGGTAATAAGGAGGTTTAACCCACTAAGGATGGATTTCAACAATTCTCAATCTAGATGCCTGAATTTGAAATGAAACTCTCTTGACCACAGTTTTTTTTTCCGGCTTATAGTAGGGATGACTTGTACTAATGATGCGCCGTCATATTCCACGACTCACATTGTGAGCCGTTAGTAAGGGTCCGGGGTAGCTGAATTCTGCCACCATCCTGAAGGTATGCCCATCCATCGTGACACTGTCTCCTAGACGAATCCTATCGTGCTCGGATCCGTCTACCAGTTTTTGACGCATTCATGCCAGTAAGACCTTCGCTGTTTCACTTTTTAGGCGGTTGTACAGCTCTACCACCGTTTCAAATGTTCTGGCGATAATATCCATGTCGTATGTCCGCAAGCAAACAAATTCACCAGATTTCGGGAAAATCGTACACCGGCTGTTGCGCCTTAGTAACTGCATTACAGTACCCAAGGCCATGATGAAGACGGGCATGCATGAGAATCCGCACATCGTTCATCGTTGCTTTGGTCCGCTTGCCATGAAAGCCTTTCTCGGCCATAGCTCCGAAAGATCGATGCTGTCGTAAGCCGCCTGGACGTCGATGAACAGGTGATGCGTTGTGATCTAGTATTCTGGGCTGTTACTTATAGCGGGCCGGAAGGAGTACGCCCAGTACGCCAGTAGAATAACTAGCCACAGAAGTTCAATGCCGCGACTGTTCGTGTGACTAACATCTAGTTTGCCACGCCCTTACAGCGTCAGCAGCGGTACCAGAAGTGTCAAGTTAATTTTGTTTACCAAAACAAAAGGTGCTCTACATGAAGGACACTTAAAAATAGTAAATTATTGCAATTGAAGTTATTAAAATAATTAATTGAGAAAAGTGACTACAGCGCCATTGGAGTTCTAGTGTATTTCTATTAGTACGCCCAACGTGCGAGACTCAGAGTCGGCTCGTTCCACTGGTCAAGAGCCTGAGTGTACACATTTTTCCTTTACACTTTTCGGTGTGCCAGTGTGGCGTGTGGATCGTTGTGGCCGGCTGAAAGTAGACCTTTCTGCGTTTAAGCTGGGCGTTCGGTCGACCAACGAGCATAGACGAGATGACGGAGTACGCGGCACAACCTTCGTGCTTGATATTTCCACTGGGGTGGCACGATGGATGATGACCAGGAGCACAGCGAGGAATGCCGAGGGTTGCGTTCTATTTCATTGTATTCATGAATTTTAACTTAATGCTAATCCTTCACACAAGGGTTGCGGGTGTTCTCACCGCCAGGCGGGACTTCTGGCTGTCCGGGAGGGCCACTAATCAAACAAAAGGCGTTGTTGGGGCCTTCTAGGCGGCGGACTGGATGCTTCATTGGTGGTCACGGACGTCGAGCGGCCGCTATCAAGCTGAATAGGCCTACCTAAACAATGGGTCCTGGGGTTATAGGAGAGGTCGATAAGGATCACCAAGTAATTACTGGTTGATCCATACTTGATTCAAAAATCACTTGACTCGGATAAAATTTAACTTTCCGATTGACTAGCTAACTTGGAAATTTCAAACGGTTATTTCGACAATGATTTTTCATAAGGGCCTAACTGACTTGATCGATTTGGGTGAAAATCTACACTCAGAAATAAAAGTATACACGGAATTACTATTATTTATGCATTTTGTATCCGCATCTCTCTCACTCTCTTTCTGTTTTCATGTTATCTGGTGCTTCGCCTGGGTTGACGAAACACTTCTCTTCAACCCAGGCTAAACGGCAGATAGTATGAAAAAAGAAAGAGAGTGAGAGAGATGCGGATACAAAATGCATAAATAATAGTAATTCCGTGTATACTTTTATTTCTGAGTGTAGTCTGTTGCCGAGCGTCAATCGACGAATGCGTAACGATTCTTGCACCGCACAGGTTAAAAGCATAACGATTCTTAAATAAACCAATGCCGTTTTTCTTTATTATCCAGTTCCAACCCAGGTTGATCACAGTTTCAACCCCAACCCGACATTGTTTTGCTTGCACTGCAATATATTTGACGTTTGTTTGTTTGTTTATACATTTTCCGCCGTTTCAGTTCCAACTTTCAAAAAGAAAAACGGCATAAGTTTTGATCGACTGTGGAATTTTCTTCAAGAAGTTGTGCCCTAAAAAAAGAGAAGTTATTTTTATCCATGCGTCAATAAACTGTTTGCTTAAATTTTTGTTGTATATAAGTCACTGTGGCGTATTTTTACGTTTTTTTAGAAGTGTGTCAGAGTAAAGTGCCCCACACAATGCATACGTTTTCGTGTGCGGGACAGTAGTTTGACACATTTTTCATGGGAAAACTGTCAAAAAAACGCAAACCTCGACGGAACGGACGCTATGTGTTCCAGGCTTAACTTCCATATAACTAAAACTTGCACTGCTGTAACTTTTATATAACATGTGTGTTGCTTGGGTAGTTTCCTTTCAGTTTCAGTTTCAACTCTGTGAGAAAGCATCCTTGAAGCACAGGCTGTGCTTAGAGCATCCACAATAACAAATCACCCTGGGAAGACGATCCTCAACCGAAGAGCTTAGCCGATGGCGTAGCCAGTCAAGGCTAGATGCTATCAATTCTCCACAGGAAGCCAAACTGTGTGTGCAGCCACAGCGCTAAGATCCAGTTTTGGATTCTGGCGATAGGCCCCGTTGTTCGAGAAACATGCTTCAATGCTTGTGCCACCTCCGTTCGACTCTGACCGGTGCGAGGAGATCGCGAAACAGACCAGTCGGGGGGAGTCTTTCAATTTAAGACCCCCGTTCAGAGCATACAAGTGCTGCTGCTGCTGTTACTGACGCCAAGTGGTGGGTCCGTTCCGTACCACAACGAACGGGATATGGTTGTAGATCTCTGCCCGTGGGTACATGCATAATATAGGGATCGGGGCGGAGCAGACACGGGTTAAAGAGAAAACCGGTCGGTCGCTGGCCCGCGCTAGCTGCTGCTGTTGCTGTTTTATTGTGCTTCTTTCACAGCCGTATTTTATATGCTGGAGGATGAGAACAGGATTCAGCAGATTTATTTTTATCGTCGTCCCCAGAACGTTTGTAAACCCCCGTCGTTGTTGTTGTCGTCGGCGTCGTCGTCCGTAGATGTCGATGCCACCACCAAAGTCGAACGGGCGACACAGAATACGCTCGAGGGCCCACTGTTCCTCCCAATTGGAAAAAAAAACTGGAAATCAATATAATGGGAACAAGTTAATTTTATTGACTTCAAGCTAAAACAAAACCAAAGATCCCGTTTTAAATTGATAAGGCCCACTTTTGTTTTGAACACGAATTTAGTGGTGTATCTTAAATCATCGATTGGTCGAGAGCATTTAAACTCTGTTTAGAATTCAGCCTAGCATACACGGTAAAAAATCTGCACGCTCGATGTAGGGGAAAAATCCATTAACTATTCAACATCCCAATCAACATGATCAGCAATGTTTTTCCTTTGAAATCACAATGCTGTCAGTGTTGATTTCAGAACCAAAACAAACCCACCGGAGAAATTAACTGAAAATCACTTCGATTTGCACTACTGTATAAAGCAGTACGATCCAAAGTGAAAAGCTATTGGTTTGGTAATGACTGTTTTGGACATAAAAGTAAATATAGATGACAGGTGGTGGAAAGTGTTTCGCTTCGATACGCACCTCTCTAACAGATGTGAAGTAGTGTAGTGGGAAAACAGATGATCGTAAATCTCAAGGTCCTGGTATCGAATCTTGGGTGTGGTGAACACTTTTTTTTAATTCTAGTTTTGGAATCAAAACATTGTCAACTACGAATTGAAGTGAATTTCCATTTAAATTGAAGAGGCATTGAATGTTCATTTTCGAATGATATTTGATTGATAACAAACTGATTAGACAGTAGTGTTAATTCAAGTGCCAATCAGTTTATATCAGAGTGTGGATTTTTACCGTGTACGCGGTGGTGGTCAACTCTGTTAAATGTTAAATCTGTTCGTATGATGGGCACATATTTTCAAATGCCGCAAAACGGGATAGCTTTGATAATGCGACGACGGCAGGCATTGCAATTTTATCTTTTTAACTATGAATCCATTAATCAGTTAAGAAAATAACAAAGTGAGTCATTTTCATGGTATTTTCATTAAAACCAAACTAATATGAAACTTTTTGGGCAAAAAATAATATTTGTCGATATTTTCGTCATTTGTCATTATCTTCAAACAATCTGCTCTACAACTACTTTTTGACTATTTTTTCAATGAATGGCCACCTATTGTCGATAGACCGGTCATAGTAGATTCTAATTCTGGTCTTGAATATCTGTGTTGAAGTGCGTTTTTACGAATTGGAATCAATTTTGTAAATGAGGACAGAAATCTCCATACACCGATAAACGCCTAATAGTATGTAAAGCCCATGTGATTTCATGGGCTTGATATTCACAAATTTCAGATGTCAAAGTCACGTGAAATTCGCAACATTTAACGGCAATTAGATTTACATCTGACCAGGCTTTTTTCGGTGGCTACGGTGGACTACAGGTTTTCCCACTTATCCTATGCTCACGCCTGCCTACTGATCGTATGTGCGCTCGGCGGATGGGCGGCTCGAAGGCGGCAGTTGGTAGATAGTCTAATAATGCCTACCATGCTTCAGGCAGGAGAGGATACTGATGCTGACGATGCTGTTGAAGTTTCGACGATTTAGCTTTCCCGCTTCTCGTTATAGTAATTATCTCTTACATTAAATCAGAGAACATGATTATTATAGAATAAAAAAACGATATAAATTATTATAAAAGTGTAGCCGGGTTGGACGCGCACCGTCCGTCGTCAGTAGCAGGAGCGAGCGGGTCGACACAATGGAAACCAGATCGATCGAACTTGGCAGCTCAGCTCAACCAACGTCGTCCAGTTGAAACCTCCGGTCCCGGTCTCCGCACCGGCGTCATCGCGGGTCTAGGCTAGGCCGCGATGCGATGGAACAGTATTGCGGAGTGTCCCATTTAAAATGCATGTTTCGAGGAAAAAGAAATGAAAGTAAGAAAAAGCCCGGTGCCTAGCTGGGTTCGGTAGCCATCCGGTGTGGCTGTGTGTGCTAGGCTCTACTACGTTCGGAATGACTACGGTTGGCCACGTCGTCGATGGATGAGCCTATTAAGCACTCCGGCCTGTCACATATATGCCGCCACAAACAACTCATGTGAAAGCTCTGGCAACAGCAGCGGAGAGTTCAACCATCGATCGCTTGCCGGGACGGACGGGACCAAGGAACTCGGCGAGCGAAGTGGAACAACCGCTGGAAACATGTTTTCTAGCTCTCTTTTTTCTCGATTCCTTTCTCTATCGCGCGCGGGCACGGCGAATAAATCGATGTTCTCGAATCACATTAAAATTTATATCGTCGTTGTTCACGTCAACCAATGCTCCATTGTATGTTATGTTGATAAAATATAATATGAATAAACAGCCGGTAGCGCGATCAATGCTAGATTTCTAAAATCGACGACATCGACAGTCCTCCTTCAGATTCCCTTTTTTACTGCTCCATTATATTCATGATTCAATTTATACGCCACCACCAGCACCGAAGCCTGATGGCTTGTGGGAAGATTTGAGCTCGAATCTTTGCCCGGAAAAATGGAGTTTGTCGTTATCTATTAGTTTGGCAACATCGGTTGCTACTGGGAGGAGGAAACTGATATCGAACAGAAAACGTAGCATGTTACGAATTTCAACGGAATTGATAATCTACGTAAGCTGTTCCTATGAACATGGTTCCGCAACACAGTCGTAATCGTTAGCTATGTATGTGCATTTTATTTATTACATATGCCTAGATTGATAATTTGCACAACCGTCATCTGATTATTTATTTAGAGGTTGTGAATCTGTTAAAAGGAAAATAGACGTAACAAGCTAAATCTATACGTGATATTTTGCGGAACTAATCCGTAAAACGCAGGTTATAACCCAAGCTATGATAATGAAATCGGAATACATACTTCATACAGTCATGATAGCTAATAAAAACATGGAGGCGACTACTTAACTCGTTACCGCTAAGGTTAACGTTAACGTTGAGGTGTCTCAGAATTCTAAACTTCATAAAAAATTGTTATAAACAGTTTCAACTGTTATAAAAATAAAAAAAACACGATTTCACGAAAAAAATGGAAGTCCATGGTGTAGGTCCAAAAAATCTTCAATGTAGGTTCTATTTTACACAACTTTTATACACTTTTATACTTTGTATTTTGATTCGTATTTATACAATGCATCAACATTTAGTGAAAGAGAGGATAACTACAAAAGAAGAATACAATAGGGGAGACTGAGGAGACTTGATCCCTGGGGAGACTTATTCCCCCCATATTTTCTCGGAATCAAAAACAATTTTCTTCTAGCATAATTTTTCCAAAACTATTCCTGGACAAACGACTATGGTTTGGCTGCAAGTGATTTCAATAGTTCATTTTATTTTTTTTAACGGCAGATGGTTTGTTTTCAGTCCTTCAGAAATCTTTTAGGCGATTCCGAAAAATCTCAATAACTTTGTGAAAATTAAACCAAATCGTGTCAAAATTTCACAGCACATAGTTTAAATAAAATACCATCAAAAGTATTCATCCAGATAAGGCTGTTATAAACATATTATAATTAATGCAGATTAGTATACACAACAGTAACATGGGGAGACTTGATCCCTCGAGGATTACACTCACATTATATGTGAAAACTAAAATTCGATTCTGAAGCCTCTATTTACTTGGAATTCTAGTATATTCAACTATATAATGTGTCGAATAATTATTATTTTAGTACAAACCATGAAAAGGGGGATCAAGTCTCCCCATTTTGAAAATACGGCATATCCTTCAAAATTCAAAGGAATCTTACAATTTCAAATACACCATATTCATCGAAAATACAAGAAAACTTGAAAAGAAAACGAATAGGAATCGTTTGGAGTTATTTTCCTTTTAAATAAACCATGTGCTCGAAGGGAGATCAAATGTCACCAATTTTTGAAAAATATATATATGAGATATGCCTCCACAAAAACACAGTTTTGAAAACTTTAACAATAATTTGAAGACCTTCTGTTATGTATAAACTTGCAAAATATGTTTAGCTGCCGCTCTGTACGTTAAAAAAAAAAAAAAAAAAAACACACGGACAACGTCTTCAGCTTTCGGCTGTACAGACTGTTTTAAACTTAACATTAGACAACGGACAACGGAGCATGCACCAGTGGAAACGGGGAAGAAACTATTCTCACGAAAAGTTTCAACGCCCGAAGCGGGAATCGAACCCTCACCCCATAGCATGGTGCGATTATAAGCTTGGTGACCCTAACCTAAAGTGACCAGATATATTTTGCTCTGATGCGGGACACAGTTTTACTAAACCAGGATGTCGATTACCTGGAAAACCAGGGACTGTCAGGGAATTTATTTCTGGGCTTGGAAAATCAGAGAAAGTCAGGGAATTTCACGGGGAATTTGGTTGATGATCAGGGAACTTTTTCACGACACTCAAGGAACAAAGTATTAAAACTCAACAAGGAAATTATGGATTTTGGAAAACTAGCTTAAGATTTGTTTTTCTAAATGTCTGATTTTTTTTCATGGAAAATATCTTCCAAAACATTGAAGAGATAGCTGGAGAAAAATCAGGAATGAGTTTTTGACAAAACTATGGGAATTTTTTAGTTAAATTCAATTGTAAAGTACTGGTGGATTACTGGAGAACATTTTCCAAAACATTTCTTGGAAAGTATTCTGAAACAATTCTCCAATATTTACATCACAAATATGAAGTGTATCTTAATCAAACTTTATAAGAATATACGTTTCTAAAAAAGATATTTGTTTCCTGGAATTCTTTCTATTTGTAGCTAAAAAAATCTACCACCGATGGAGTTTGCAGAGTGATCCACCATATAGGGTATGTGTTCCATCATTAATCTCACGCTCCCATATTCATCCTATTCGAAAACAAGCGTATACGGCACCGATTGATTCCGTTCTTTTTGTTTTCATGGGTGCTCACTTCTAACAAAAAATACAAAAATAAGAAACAAAACAAACAGCGCTTCAATCCTTTGTTTTTCGTAGGATGAAAATGGGAGCCACATGCTTAAGAAGGGAACCAATACCCTACTTCTATAGAAATCCTTCGATCATTTCCGAAAACCCCCGGGAAAATCTGACAAGGGGAATCCTGGATTTAACCTTCCACGAATCAAGTAGCCATGTAGGCATGTTTCTCTTAGAAGATTATCTGACGGGTTCTAACAGATATTTCTATCAGAAAGCCCTGTGGATTGTTACTGGAAATTCATTTGAAATTTTTGAAAAAAAATATGAACAAAAGTTCTGGCGAGACACTTTTAAATTCACTTGCAGAGATTCAAAAATGTTCAGTCAGCTCTCAATTAGTCCACTTCAGTGTGAAGTGCTTATGAAAACCAAATTTTACCTTCATCCTTCTCCCAACAATTCTGCCTTTACTTTATACAATGTCAGATTAAAATCCTCAAAATTCTAAAACAATTGTAAGCCTGGTTAAACTTTGGTTTTGCTATTTACATTTGTCTAAAGATTGATTTTCAGAAGAACAGAAACAATTCAATATGTTTGTCAAGAAACGACATTTTAACCGATTGTTGAAATCCGGGACATTTCCGGGACACTTTGCAGTGCGGGACGACTAGCTTGAATCCGGGACTGTCCCGCACAATCCGGGACGTCTGGTCACTTTACCCTAACCGCACGGCTACGAGGCTCCACAACGGAAGAGGAATCATGGCAGGAATCTCAAATGGAAGCTCGACAGGAATCCCTTAAAGAACCATAGAAGAAATCCCGGAAGGAATTATTTAAGAAATCCCTGAACAAACTCGGAAAGAATTTTTGAAAGAATCTCATCAGAAATTCTGGTATGAATACCTAAAAACCTTAGATTGCCTGAAGAAATTCCGGTAAAAATCTATACTTTTTCATTTTGCTTTTCGAGAAGAATACCTGATGAAATAGCAGCCAGGAATTCTGGAAATAATATTTGAAGGAATAGAATAACTAAAAGAACCCTTACAGGATTTTCTAAAGTCATTTCCGCAGAAATCCCTGAAGAGATCTTAGAAGCAATTACGGAAGGAACATTTGAAGGAATCATAGGAAGAGGAATGCCTGAAGAAACCGTCTTTTCTGCCCTCTATCCCAAACTTCTATCATTCCCTCTGTCCTAAACTCCAACCCAACCTTCTGTCCTATCCTTTACCCTATCCTCCATTCTACCCTCTACCCCAATACTTTACGATATGCTCTACATACACTATTTTACATCCTACCATCTACCATAGCCCTCTACCCTACCATCTATCCAACCTTCACCATTTTACTGATCAAGCTCGATCGATAGATTATTGCATGGTATCCTAGCTCAAACTGTCATTCCGAGGCCGGCATCTAGGATTATGGTACACCATCTTGGTTTTCAAAAATGGAGTCAGATATTTCTTTTTGAGTTCTGCTCATCATACCCTATCGATAGATACTCATATTGCACAGTATTTGAAGCCGCATTGCAGTTAGCATATATTCTGGAGTTTTGGCAGCCATCTTAAAACCCATACCGCCATATTAACCCTATAACCACCTCGACAACCTAAGAAATGTGCCAAATTTGATACATATAAACATAGATAGACAAACAAACACACATTTTAATCATACAAGCATACACTCAATTATGTTTTTACGCTATGGATGCATTCGCGCAAAAAAAAAAGATTGTGTAGAAAAGTTCGCGTAACTTCGAGAAATCACGCAAAAAAAATCCCAAGGGAATTTTTTTACGCGATTTGTCCTCCGCAAATGGCTAAAATCGCGTAAAAAAGATCGCGTAACTTTGAGAAAATCGCGCAAAATAAAATCGCGAGAAAAAATGTGTAAAAGACACATTCTATCGTGACGTTACAACGTTTTGACGCCTTTTTGGTCAGATTTTTCACTATAACTCGTAAATTCGACCGTAAACCGTCAAATATTTTTGCATATTCGAATTCCTTATAAAATTTCCAATATGTTCAATCTGTTGAACATTTTGGTTTCATTGGAAAAGTATGTTTAAATTGGGAATGAGTAGCGTGACGTTACAACGTTGTAACGTCACGCCACAGACAAACAGACGTAACTCTTAGAGAAAATTCATCAAAAACTTTTGTCCGGTGTCATTTTCATGAGCACACTGCCACCTGTTGGTAGAACCGTGCGCGACACTGTCGACCATGCTGGATTTCGATTTGATGTTTTGCTAACACGCACACTACTACACAAATTGCTTGTAATTTTCGTATGCATCATTCAGCAACGTATACACTGGCAAACGTCAAAGCGATCGAACACTAGCGCCTCTGGTGGAACAATCGCGCAAATCAAATGAAATTTGAATTGATCGTTAAATGCATGTGCCAAGCTGTTTTTAAGAGTGTTACGTCTGTTTGTCTGTGGTCACGCTATCATTCCCATTTTTAACATACTTTTCCGATGAAAATTACCTGTTCAACAGATCACACTTATTAAAAAATTTACAACGATTCCGAATATGCAATAATATTTGTGGGTTTACGGTCGTATTTACGAGTTATAGTGAAAAATCTGATCAAAAAGGCGACAAAACGTTGTAACGTGACGGTAGAATGTGTCAAAAAAATAACTGAGTGTATGTATAAACATACAAACATACATACATTTACTTTAGTATGTATTGATGAACAATTCAGTTCAGAGATGAACCAGCCTAGGGCTGAAAATCTCTTTAATAAAGAAAAAAAAATAAACAATT
Source organism: Aedes albopictus (assembly GCF_035046485.1). Classification (NCBI taxonomy): domain Eukaryota; kingdom Metazoa; phylum Arthropoda; class Insecta; order Diptera; family Culicidae; genus Aedes; species Aedes albopictus. The sequence continues at coordinate 291,297,396 of NC_085137.1, forward strand.
CAGCTGAAGACATAAACTATAAATTATTTACCATTGTCAAGAGGAAATGAATTTCTTCAACATTGGAAATGGAGCTCGTGACGATACACTGCGAGAAATAAGTATAAAGACAGAGCCGATTTCCATACAAAATAATCATGTTTAGGGATCAACATCTCTTTTTCTAGCGGCTCGATTGTTATAGAATTTTGGCAGCAACCTTAAAATAACTAGAATTTTAGCTGGTAATGTAAATCATCATCCATGCAAACGTTTACATCGACATTTCAAATCCAGATAAGTATAAAGACACTTTGTATGGAAATAGTGCCTTTATACTAACTTGAATCTGAAAAGTCGATGTAAACGTTTGCATGAATGATGATTCATATTACTAATCAAAATTGTAATTATTTTAAGGTTGCAGCCAAAATTCCATAACAATCGAATCGCTAGAAAAATGAGATTTTTCACCTTACCGGTCAGGCTGTTTGTCTCCAGTTCCGCACTCTGCGTAGGGTCCGCAGATCGTCCTCCACTTGGTCGACCCACCTAGCTCGCTGCGCACCACGTCTTCTTGTACCGGTCGGATGACTATCGAGAACCATTTTAGTCGGGTTGCTATCCGACATCCTGATGACGTGACCCGTCCACCGTAGCCTCCCGATTTTCGCGGTATGGACGATGGTTGGTTCTCTCAGCAGCTCGTGGTTCATTCGCCTTCTCCAAATCCCGTCTTTTATCTGCACTCCGCCGTAGATGGTGCGCAACACCTTCCGTTCGAAAACTCCAAGGGCGCGTTGGTCCTCTGCACGTAGGGTCCATGTTTCGTGCCCATAGAGGACGACCGGTCTAATCAGCGTTTTGTAGATGGTTAACTTCGTGTTACGGCGAACTTTATTCGATCGTAGTGTTCTGCGGAGTCCAAAGTAAGAACGATTTCCTGCCACAATGCGCCTCTGAATTTCTCTGCTGGTGTCGTTGTCGGCGGTCACCAGTGAGCCCAAGTACACGAATTCTTCAACCGCCTCGATTTCATCACCGTCGATATGAGTTCGGGGTGGCGGGCGCGTTGATTCCTCCCTGGAGCCTTTTGCCATCATGTACTTTGTCTTCGACACATTAATGACTAATCCGATTCGCCTGGCTTCACTCTTTAGTCGGATGTACGTTTCCGCCATCGTCTCAAATTTACGAGCAATAATATCAATATCATCGGCGAAACCAAGCAGCTGAACGGACTTCGTGAAAATCGTCCCACTCGTGTTTATTTCCTGCTTCCCATTTAAACACCATCCCGGCAAAAATTAGCACGTGTAAGCCTAATAATTAAGCACTGTATTTGGAGAAAATGTCAATGCATTATGCATTGGTCAGGTTTTCATCCCCTCCCCATTCAGCTACGGAAACACAAGTAGTATTGTTTCGTAGCATGATCATCAAACCATGCTAAAGTGATGTCAGTGCTCTTTAATCATCTCATCCAGCTAAGTTTCAAAATTCCCCTAAGGCTCTTGAGATGTTTCATCACTGATGGCAGAAGTATTGCAAAAACACCAATCTATCATTAGAAAAATTTACCACACTCTCGAAACTCATCAGCCAGCCTGGCCAGCACACTCAACTATGAAAGACCCTCTAATTTTACTATAAGCCCTACACACGTTTGACCGCTGCTGCTTGTTCTGTGCTCGATTCGATACGGAAAACCTTTCCTCTGAGGGACTGTGGAGCACCCAATCTCTAAACGTCGTAGCGCCGCGCCGCAAGGGGGATGACCAGATGATGAAGAATTATCGATACACAAAAGCCAGAAGCATGAAAACATTCAAGTGTGATAAAATGCCAAATGGTTCCCATTCAATCGTCTGAAATTTGTTTTCTCGAGAGGAGGATTTGAATTCCTCGAGAAGATGCTCCCCCGTTCAATAGGGCCCCGCGTGCCCCGAGACAAGCCAAGACGCATCATCCGATACCAACCAGGCTATGTGGAGAGAGAGCGATGATGTTGATGTCCGGTCCCAAGCCGAAAGATTTATTTTTACTCGTAAACATTTTTTTTAATTCATTCCATTTCATTCTGATCTCGTCTCGTCTCGACTATCACCCAGCGAAAAAAAAAACAGTCTGCTGACGTGTGCGAGATGGGTGTATAGATAAAATTCGGCGGCACACCAGCTATGTATAGAAATCTCACCCATTTCACGATCCCAGCCAGGCTGCCACGAGACGGGGACAGTCCCAACAAAGTGCAGAAAGAAGCGCTAAATAGCGCAAAACATGCCAAACGGAGAAGCTCTTTCACTCGACCGCCAGACGAGGACGAGACATGTCAGCGAAAACCAAAACACCCTGAAAAAAAATCGTGATTTAATACTCCTTTTGCATGGTCTAATCCTTCTGATACCCTTGATTGTTTATTGAAGAAAAATCTTCATTGTTCTAATGACGCAATTATTACAGGACTTATCAGTATAATAATAAACAAATTATGAAGTCGATTTCTGTATATAAATAAAATAATTGCATGGAATGAGCTCACCACTGCAAACTCATCATAAGAGATTTGATGAAATATGCTCTTTAAAATCTATGCAAACTTTTCCCGACAATTTATTTGAGTTTACCATTTTTCCTCAGAACAAGAAAGATACAAATTTGCAAACGGATACGACGATTTATTTCGACAAGAAAAAATACATATTCTTCGTCGTCTCGACGCCTTAAGCTTAATGGAGCTCATTTCGCTGTTTGGCTTATCGTAGTCCTTCTCTGTATCCACGTATACCCTAATACCTACTTAGGCTCAGTGTACCAGTTATGGCTATAGTACATCAAATTCGCCATAGTCAATTTTCAACCTTTAATGGTGCAAATCAACATGAAAAAAAAATGTGAACTACACGTTTACAAAAGATGGTTGCAAACATTCAAACTTCACAATTTGCTAAAATTATGATTTAAATAAATCATTTTCCTTAAGTTTTCGGCTTTCTTGCACCCTATTTCGCCATAGTGTGCCAGTTTTGGCTAATCCGATAAGAAATGCATGCAAATAGTGCGAAGTGGAACACACATTAACAAATGTATCCATAACTGGTACAGAGTTCCTATCATTGGCACACGCCGTAATAAACACTTAAAGTAGTTTTGGACCCGTTACTATACTTTTCCTGTTAAGTATGGAAACTAATCAATCATTTGACATATCGATGACATTCGACGGTCTTCTTCATAGTTTTGTAGAAATAGTTTTCTCAGGTTGCGCGATAACTGGTACAGGCACCCTACATACTATCGGGGGATCATCGCTTCATTTTCTAAAAAGTTACCATGTGTCTTGTGAGTGATTCGGGAATGTCGTGAATGAGTGGTAATAATAAACACAACTGTAATGCTACGACCATCTCGTGCAGGGTTGTGCAGAATCCTTTCTCTTAGCTTCTCTGACAGACGACACTGGGTTGGAATGCAGAAGAGATATTTTTTTCGCAACAAGAAATACCTACCTAGCTGAAACATATGGCAATGAAAAATATGTGCGATATGAACTTGGAAAAGCAATTAAGGTTGAGATTGCATCATCGTCGTTGGGTAAAAGTACACAAAGTGCATTCGAATGATTAAGCATTCTTGATGATCAAATTGATTTCAGCGGAATTAGGGGGGCTGATTGACTTCACCCTAGCTCATTTAAATATTTCGACTGCAAACGGACAAATCAATAACAACTTGGTCCAATGTTTACTTACTCTACACAGATAAAAATAATGAGATTTACACATCATGTAAATTTCATTTTAGTCGTGTAAACTTAATCTTATGACGGTTTACATGAAATATCATGTAAATTTGTGTTATATGTCATGTAAACACTCAGAGTCATGCTGAATTACATGACATATAATGGAAGTTTACATGATATTTAATGACTTTTACATGAGATGTTATGTAAACTTCTGTGATATCCCACGCTCCAATCATGTGCCTCATATGCATCATTGTCAATTCAGGTGAAAAATCTTTATGCCATACAAAAATAAAATAGCCCCTATAGCTTAAAAATCTGTATTTCATACAAATAGAAATCTTTACGGATGCTCAAAAATCTGTAAAATACAGATAAATCTGCATGGCAATCGGAACCGTTTTCTCAGATAAAAGCTTTTTTAATTCCATTCTATTTCGGGTCCTGAGTATCTGTGCAAAATTTGAGCACAATCGGTTGCATATACACTTTGCGCATTGCAATTGAAATATGCATGGGATTTTGTATGGAAAAAAAAATACTTTTTTTTTTGAATTTTTGTCATAAGTTGAAAGCGTTTGTCTGAAACTTTTTAACCAATACTGTAAAATGATAGCCTAGGATGTTCTAAAAAACTTTATTGAAGACCGTAAAGCGAACCGATGCTTGTAAAAATAGTTATAACCATCGAACCGCATGCATGTGTTTATGTTTTAACATGTAAAGGAAAAACAATGGCAACAAAATCATGCTGTTTCGGCAAGCAATGCTAACGCTATAACTTTTTTCATAAACATCAGATCACTTCGTGGCCTTCGACAAAGTTTTTCAGGACACCCTAGGCTATGTTTCCACTCTATCGGTTACATGGTTTTAGAAAAATCGAGCTTGTCATGAGAGAAATGCAAATAAGTGTGTTTTCCCATGTAATATCCCATACAAACTTCAAACGCGATGCGTAAAACGTAGACATAACCGATCGTGCCCAAATTTTGCGCACTTATTTGGGTCCTGAAATGGGATGAAAAAAGCTTTGATCCCATGGGATACGATTGAATTTTTCATTTTTCCATATAAACGATGACCCACTCTAGTGACCATCCTTCGCAGCCAATAGAAGTGTACGTGATGAGCGTACTAGCGTTCGGCTCCTCATGCTCACAGTCTTCTCTAAAGTTCGTGAAGAATTTGAATGTAGACGAACAGGCGGAAGACTTCCCGAAGGCAGCCAAGGTTTCCCGAAGCAATTCCACTATACTGACGATTATTAAGATAGCGAAGATACAGTCGAGGAAGCAGCACAACGGGTAAAGGAAGTAAAAACTGTCCACGTCACCGGAAGATTTAATATTCGGTAACGTTCGGCTTCTCATGCTTGTGTTCACTATAGTTCGAGAAGAATATGAATGTGGACGAACAGGCGGACGACTTCCCGAAGGCAGCCGGGGCAATGAAGGAAAACCACTGTCGGCGCCAGTCAAAGAAGCAGTACAACGGGTAAAGAAAGTAAGAATAGGATTTGATATTCGGCCCGAATTTGAATTGGAGACGGTAGTGAGGTTACCATCAAATACTTCGTAACGGACAAGTGTAGCAGTACAGAACGCCTGTTGCGAATAAACCTGGCTTCCATACGAGGACATTCTTTCGTTCTCAACCTAATTACGAGAAAACCTTCAGCGTTTCACCACGGGATATGTAGTACCAACGAAACGAGAAGCCTTTAGCGTGGTGATGAGAGTGAGCGTCTTCGATCGGCTGGTACTGGTAGCGGTGGCTTTAGTTCACGGAAAGGTGCTGCTTCAATAGATATGGAGAGCCGGTATTGCCTGGGAAAAGTCTATTTCGACGGAAACAACTATTCACTGGAAAGAGTGGAACCAGATGTTGAAGAAGCTTGAAGAGGTTACGGTAACACGCTGCTATTTCCCTGGATACGGAAAACATGCCTACGCAACGCTAGAACTGCACAAATTTTGCGTCGCCAGAGATTCAGCTTACGCGGCATGTGCTTACTTCCGTTTGGTGGCTCAAGACATCATTCGATGTTGCCTTGTTTCAGCAAAAATGAAAGTCGGTTCTTTCAAACCGCTATATAGCTATCCATTCCCCGGGTAGAGCTTTAAGCTGCTTTATGAGGGCTCAGCTGATGAAAACCGTTGTTTACAACCCAACGCTGAAAATCTACCATAGAGTACTCTAGAGCGACTCCACGACAGTGTCCTCGTGGCTGCAAACCGCTCCAGTGCGTCGTACGCAGCTTGTAGCATTCAGAATTTGAGTTAACGGACATCAAGACCTGGTGATGAGTTCCTATAAAATGTAGCGTTGCGGACGACGCTACCAAATGGGAAAATGCACCTGATATTGACCCGAACAGCCACTGGTTCAAAGAACAAGCTTTCCTGTATGAGTAGCAACGAGAAATTCCTTTAACTGAGTCTTCGGAGGTGTTGCGTCTCTTGTACGTACAGACCCATATTGTAGTTGAATCAGTATTGGATCAAGCGCTACTCAAAATAAGATCTACTGATACAATGCGTCGCTTTTGCGATATGTCGCGCAGTTCGGATTTCTGAGTTCGTTGGTTTTGACTACTTTGGCCCTGTGATGGTAAAGATCGAACGAACCATTATCAAGAGATGGGTAGCATTCTTTACGTGTTTGAGTCTTTTCAGGGAGTCTTGCAAACTGACGATTCTTCGGTTCATTGCCCGCCGTGGAGCACCAGTGGAGATACATTCTGACCAGGAAACGAATTTTCAGAGAGCAGGAGCTTCAGAGCGAGATCGTTTTCATCAACACGTCCCTCGCTGGAACGTTCACTAATACTGCGACTCAATGGAAGTTTAATCCTCCATATGCACCACACATGACAGGCTCGTGCGATCTGTGAAGGTCACTTTACGTACTTTTCCAGTATGCAGGATTCCGAACGATGAAGCATTGACGAGAGTGATTGTAGAAATCGAAGGCATGGTGAACACCCGATCGTTCTTTAACCTATCTGGCACTGGATACTTCTGAACAGAAGGTACTGATACCAAATCATTTTTCAATGCTTAGTTCTTCCGATGAAAGTCGACCAGCTAACCAGCAGTTTAACTCGTGGATCCTCGTGCAACACTGCGATCGAACTAGAACCTACTCCGCGTGATGCTGGATCTATTTCGGACAAGGTGGATCCAAGAATATTTGCCAGCCATCTGGAAGCTGACCAAATGGTTTGGTTAAGCAAGGTCTCTGCAAGTGGGCGATCTGGTTGTCGTCGTGCAGGACAATTTACGGAATAGCTGGATCAGAAGCAGGGATGTACGGGTGTTAAAACTTTGGCAAAAACATGCAAACAAAAAAAATCTAGCTTATAGATTACTCAACTATCTAAACGAGTTTGCTAAAGAAGCGTCCTAAACCGTCTCCACTCCCGTAACAATTACCAATTGGAGTTCCATTGAGAAGTGCGAAACACATCCTATCTATTCAAATACTACATAATAGCATATAACTAGCTCACAAATTCATCGAGAACGCTAACTTATTTTTATTCTTCTTGGCGTAACGTCCCAATTGAGACAAAGTCTGCTTCTCAGATAAGTGATAAGATATAATCTGAGAGCATCCTCTGACAATGATCATTTTTACATGTGCTTATCGTTTGACAGGCACGAAGATACTCTCTGGGCCCAAGGAAGTAAAGGAAATTACTACATTACGAAAAGTTCCTGGATCGAACGGAAACCAAACCCTTCACCCTCAGCATTGTCTTGCATGAATACCCGTGCGCTTTCCGCATTGGCTATACAGGCCCTTGTACGTTACCTAAACGCATCATGGCATCATAACAAAGCCGCTTTGAAAAA